>NC_083616.1:5733857-5873857 GCF_963584025.1 Labrus mixtus | reverse complement strand
ACACACACACACACACACACACACACACACAAAACGTGTGACAGCTGTGCTGCTTTCTGAAGTACAGTAGCTACAGTACGTGTCAGGCTCCTCCTCCACATCAGGGAGCTGATTCCCATCGGCCTCTCCCACACACTGATGCCCGCTTTCTAGAATATGCGTTTAGAAAAATGGAGAGCTGCGTTCAAGGACACTTGACAACAGCAGCAGCAGCATCAGCGTGCAGCAGCTGAGTTTTGATAGGGAAAGCAGCAGAGGGAGACGAGCAGTCAGAAAGGTTTGTTCTATTAACAGGCGGTCACGTCGTGTTGGCCTTATCAAACTGACAACAAAGGATAAATTCTCCTGCTGAAACACTTCCTCCTCCTCCTCCTCCTCCTCCATCCGGCATGGAGCAATCTGACTTAGAGCTGCTGTTTTTGGAGCTTGTTGAGGGCCTGATGTGTGAGCGGAGTCATTTGGTTGTGGTTACGTAATGTTATTTCTCCACACACAAGTACAATGAGGCAGTCATTGTTTAAAAATAAAATCAAACAGTGGCCACAGCTAGACCCACTGCACGCCGCTGTGAAATATTATATTAAAACGTGCTCTATCTACAAACTGAAAATACAAATATGGCATCAATACAGGCACTAAAATTATATATTAAAGGAAAGTCTGACTAGGGTGAGACACTATGGCTTATACAGTGATAAATAAAAGAGTCCCATCAGGGTTTGAATTGTTTTCAGCCTTCAGCAAAGTGGAGAAACGAGCATCACTCAAACTAAACTGCATTGACTTATGAGCATCAGAAACAGCATGAACTCTATATTGTGATAATGCTTTCTTTATTGATTATCATACTGTAAATGAAACCTCTTTGTACGACGGGGGATTAGGGCCATGTTAAAAAAATAATAATAATAATAATTTGAGATTAATCTCGTAAATTTAGGAGTTTAATCTCATAAATTAATGAGTTCGAGACCAGCCTGCGCGAAAATGATGAAAGTAGAACTCTTAAAGTCTTTAAAGAATAAAGTTGTTATTTTAGTCTATATCAGAAGAGCAGCAGCATCCTGTTCTCAAATGACAAACATGGAGCATCTTGTCCTAAAGGTTTCACTAATAAGGAAATAGGCTACTTCCTTGTGTAGTCGGTATAAACAATTAGTCGAAGAGAAGTTTTCACTTCATTTTGCAAGAACTTTATTACGTTTATCTGTAAAATGATGAACAGGACACAAACTGTCTCTGCACATGAGACACTTTAACAAGGCAGACCGATAACAGACACAAATAGTTGTGTTGGGGCTTTACTTATGCAGATAAGAAACTACACATGCTTTTGGCACATCATCATCTTCACATTGTCTTTTCAATATCAGCA
Organism: Labrus mixtus; assembly: GCF_963584025.1. Taxonomy (NCBI): domain Eukaryota; kingdom Metazoa; phylum Chordata; class Actinopteri; order Labriformes; family Labridae; genus Labrus; species Labrus mixtus. The sequence continues at coordinate 5,872,482 of NC_083616.1, read as the reverse complement.
CCCTGAAAAGATACTGAAGAAACTGTGGCTTTTCCGAAGAAAGAAGCACACTGACTTGGAGGAAGTTGTCTGCAGAGGAAAAGACTTTAAGAGTTCTACTTTCATCATTTTTGCGCAGGCTGGTCTCGAACTTGTACATTTACGAGTTTAATCTCCTAAATTTACGACTTTATTCGCGTAAATTTACGAGAATAAGCTCTTTGTAATTATTTATCGAGACCAAACATGAATCCACCACGAGCACAGCACTTAGCAACATTTAGCAAAGTTACAATGGAAAACTTCCTCCAACACGCAGAAACCTCGAGCAGAACCAGACTGACGTTGAAAAACCATTTGCTGTCGGTCTTACAGGGAGAGAGACAGAACGAGACAAACAAACAGACCAACAACAACTAATGCAATTGATTAACAATGCAAGTTATAATGGTAAAATGACATGTGGTATTAGCAGGAACAGCAAAGAAAAAGGTAAGTGTGTATCTGACAAGTGAAACATGCATTTAGGTAAGATGAGTAGTCCAGTCTTTTTACTACACTGCCAATTCTGATCCGACTGACAATCATTTGTTCAGTATTTTGACAATTCCTGCAGAGCCATGTAAATTCTATAAATAATAGATGATTTAGTAGAAAAAAAAACAAGTTTACTAGAAGATAAAATTCCTGCCAATCGGAGGTAGAATGAACATGTTCTGAATACAACACAGCAAAGTGTCATCGCCCTTAAGCTGATAGGTCAAACTTGGTAGAAAGCTGCTGCTTGTTTATACAACAAGCAGTAACAGAGAAATATAATCTTTATTAGGAGTAGTGTTCCTGGGACCTGACATACGTAGGTCCAGTATTTACTCTCACTTTTAGCTCTTTTTTTGGTCTCCACCAACTCCTGAAATATCTGTCTAACTAGCTGTAAATGTCCTACATTGTTCACCAGCTCCTCTGTCTTTCTGGTGTTTTCACTGATAAAAGCTGTCTGCTGTGACACGCTGTTAGAGATTTAAGGGCACTGAAGTCAAAGAATAGACAGCTTAACAATGAACTGGACTTCACTATAAATATCCCTGACCCCTTTAACACTGTTACATCGTTTACTTACTGTCACTGATACATTGTTATGTAAGAATATTGATTAAAGTTTATAATATAACTTCAGACAAGGTTGCCCTTGACTTTGTCTGCAGCGGTGCTCATGCAGAGAGGGACCTTCATTGTAATTCATGTTGATGACACTGACTGCATGATATCTGGTATTGCATTAAAAGCTGTAATTCCCCTGTTCGCCCTCCCTGCAGTATGTCTTACAAAACGTCTCTACGTCTCAAGGACAGGAACCAGGAGACGCCTGCCTACTCCTCAAAGCTGTGGGGAGACAATTAATGCGAATAAACTCACAGAAATATCTCTACCACTGCATACCTGAGGACCACAACAGGATTAGCATGACACAACAACCACTCAGGCGTTTAGCAGCACTGTCGTGTTGCTCTGTACCTGCTCTGACAGACCCTCCATTCAAAACAAAGACAACAGATCCCACCAGGCTATGCATGTGATGTTGCATTGCAGTGATGCATTCAGCGGAGCATTGGCAGAAAGATTCCCTGCAGGCTGCACAATCACAGTAATGTATGCTTTCATGTCACACACGACTGAAGTGCAGTGAATACAGGCAGGTTAGCATAATGCATGGCTGACCTTGTGTTATACTGATCATTAACTACAACATGTCACTTTGTTTCTTAACATGATGCTGATTAAATAAACATTTATGATAGTTATGCCATAGAGTAAGGGTTATTTAGCTTACAATATAGTGTTATTTAAACCCAAACCATGATCTTCTCCTGAAGTTTTGAAGTTCAAATTGCTAAATGAGTCCTGTGCTCATAGCGATTTCACATCCAAAATTCATGAAATACTAAATGTTTGTCAGAATGTTTTTTTAACTGTGATGTCATCGTGCCCCACATTTCCTTTTTTGTAACCTGATGATTTTGGTGAGTTGGCTTTGAGAGCGTGGTGATGTGATGTATTTCAGTTAAAAATATAATTCTTGCCCTGCAAAAGCAACGCTTTTTGGTGTCCGTCAGCATGACCACATTACATATAGGACAGGTAAGGTAGCTTTCTGCTGGAACGTTTGATCTTCAACATGCAGCAACCCTTCAGTGTTGAAAAATGAAGCCAATGCAGGAGTGCAACAAAAAACTGCAGTTCTTTGAGTGTCCACTAGAGGCTGGCTGCAATAGCACCCGAAGTCACATACACAACCATTTAATAAAGCCAATTTTAACAGCAGAATTAAAAATGTTTACAGCCTGTAAAAAAAAAAAGGTGGTTAATCATAGAAAGAGGGGCGTGGCTAAACTGATTTAGTGACGGGTGTGCGCTGTGTTTGTCAGGAGAACAAAGGTCCACCTCTTTGCCTCTTACTAGGTTGACTGAAGGTTAGTTTGAGACAGTATTTCCAATATGGCGACCTCCTCTGATGGGCTTCAAAACTCTTCTTCATGGGTGACATCACTAAGACTACGTCCATGTTTACAGTCTACATTCTTCAATCAGGAGATCAAGAAAATGTGTGAAACTAGAAATCAATGCTGAAGTACTGTTTTAACCAAAACCACGATACAAAATGTTTTTGTTGCTGAACGTAAAAAAGATTTTGGTTTTAGCTAATACAAACACAAAAATATCTTAGTATTGTTTAGATTTTGTATTTCAAGGCAACTATAAAATTGAACTCCTTGTAAGAAGGTGTCATACATATATGTCATTTAAACCTCTCTGACTGTAATGCTATTAGTCTTGTCTGTAGTCACTGTAGCTTCATGGCTGTGTTGACAGTGATTAACTTAGATGAAGAATTTATCACCTTGTTTTGATGTGACTGCACAATCAAAGCTCTACAATAATAAAAATCATTTAAATTAGCAAAGATAAGATTTGAAACAAGCGTGTCACTACTATCTGTCTTTATACCAGACTGTTCCCCTTAAAAAAAACATTTTAATGTTGTTCCATTTAGTCTTTGTTTGAACTGTGTGTGTCTACATAAAGGTGATATATGTGTGTGTCTACATAAAGGTCTATATATACATCTTCATCTTCTTATTATTTACACCTCGGCTTTAGTTGAACAGACAGCTGAGCCTCAGCTCCCAGAATCCTAATCTCACAGAAATAAACAGAAGCAGATCGATGTTCTCTCTGCAGAGCAAACATTGAAACCCCCATGAATCCATCTCGGCTCATTTTAAGTTTCTGGTGGCGAGGCAGATTTGGTTGATTCACATTTCTCTGCGGAGAAATTCCGGTTTTAATATTCTGGCAGAGTTTCCAAACAGGAAACACAACTCTCCCCAGGGAGGGAGAGAAGACAGGAAGAGAGACACGACGTAGAAACAGAGAGAGAGATGGACGGGCGAGTGAGAGGTCTGAGAGGTGAACAAGACGAGTGTACAGAAGTGTGAGAGGTCTAGGTGACAGCTCAGACAAGATGAAACAGAGCGAACAGAGACAGTGACAGACTGGTGATGAGGACTCAGATCTTGGACCAGGTTATGTTCAGAGTCACAGCTTTAAATCAGCTGTGAAGTGTCGTCGTTCCATTGATTATCTACCGACCATGTTCTCTCAGGGCAGAATAGATCCTCAGCTGAGGTAACATGTATATAGAAACTTTTAGAATCATAGCGTGTACTCTTCATACTCTTTACTGCTCGCCTCGCTTGTCTGTATATTGATGTCTATTGTTTGTTTTGTGGTAACGTCCTTATACATGCTGCAGTGATTTCAATATAGATATAGGAAAAAACTTCAAAAAGAGAAAAAAGACTAGTGTGCGCACATCCAAAAAAATTGCATACAGGTGCAGGACAATCAAGGTATAGATTGCAGATAAAAGGGAAAGGTCTGCACACTGTTCAGCTCCCAATGAGCGACTTCATTAAGGGCAACGTTTCGATCCAAAGGCCTGAACATTGCTCTTAATAAAGTTGCTCATTGGGAGCTGAACAGTTTGCAGACCTTTCCCTTTTTTATGCAATATAGACACAGGAGCCATCCCTGAAAACTACTCACCGCTTCTGTGTTGTACATGTGATTTAAAGAAAAACATTGAACATTTCCGGACCTAAATGTCCTGAAAATGCTGGAAATTGTCCGGAGTTGATTTGTGAAAGGGGCTAATAAGTGAAGGAATGCTAATAAGTTCAGGGCAGCAGATCGTAAATATTAACATTGGTTGCTGGTATTTGTCATCAATCATTCTTGTTTAGTTTTTTATTTATTTATTTCACTGGTTAGTAATTAGTTAGTTAGTTTCATTTTGTCCCACCCGTCCCTCTTGTTTTGCTGCATATCCTGCCTCTGTGTGTTTTTCCACCTTGGATTATTGGTTTTCCTGGAGCCTTATGTTCTGTCTCTTTGTCAATTAACTGTATTTTGATAGTCTGCATCTGGGTTCTATCCCTTTGTCTCACGACCCTAACATGACAGTAGTTACTTAGTCTGCGAGTGAAGACATCAAACATGTTATTAAGCTGTTTTCTTGACATGGTGTTCTCATCCAGTGTTAGCAAAAACCCACATTACATGTCAAGTCATCAGCGTCTCAGAGGCGTAAGAATGTACTGTTGTGTTTTATTTTAACAGGCTGTTTTCTGCCTGTCAAATACATAGGGAACATCTGTATGGTTAAATGAATGCAAAAAACTACAGTTACAGTAAAGCCTGGCCTACACTGAAATATTTTTTAAATATTTACAGGTTTTGAAAATGGGAGAGAACAGGAGATCGGATCGCACATATACATTTTGAAATGTATTATTATTAATTAGCAACCAGGCAGCGTATCTTAAACTGTGGACCCACCTTAGGCAAAACATCATCAGGTAGGTTTTTATGGTTCACAGGTTCCCCCCACAGGAAAAGGGTATCAGATCATGAATATTAAAGATAAAATAATAAGGATCATGTTTAATATTTGTGATCTGAAATTATAATACGGCCTCAAATCGTCCTGATTATCTTGTAGTGTGTACCCAGCTTTAAAAGTGAATTACAAGATTTGTACACTCACTTTGCACGCTGGGCTCAATGTACAACAATACTTTTGCACAAGACCTTCAAAAATGCTTTCATGATAAAGAAACTTGATTTATTTCATTAAATTTCTCTCCGGTCTTGTTTTTTTTATAACATACCAGTAGGAGTAGAAAGAGTTTTTGTGAGTTGGATGAAATATCAATTTAAAGGGCCACAGTTCTTTTGAATACCATTACAGTCCCTTTGATGCTGCAAACCCGAAGTTGCACAGGAATAATCATAGCCGATGGTATAAATTTATATGTAAAGAAAATCCTCCAAAAAGCACCTTGCAGTGATGGAAGCAGGCGCAGCATCCTGTGTGCAGCGAGGTTTGTGCATATTGATGGCTGAGTGCAGGTGGCGGAAATGGAAAATTAAATGGGAAATGAAATCTCTGTCCCGTGTTCGATCTGGTTTTTTCATGTTGGTACACGTTTAACCCATCAGAGTAATAACACAGAGGAACCTATCCCATGAATTTAACATCTGTCCCTCTTCACGTTTCTTTGCTGCTGTGTTTGCTTTCAGGGATTTGGAGGCTTCTCGATAAAGGTCTCTGCCCTAATGCCTGTTGGTGTAAAAATAGCATCAGGTTTGGAGGTCTGTGAGTGAGCTGCTGGCTGCACTGCTTCCTCCTGAATGAATAAACTGACGAGGAGGAGGAGGAAGAGGAGGAAGAAGAAGAGTGAGTTTCTCACTAGACCAGCTCTATTTTGCTTACAGTTAAATACTTTCCTCGTGTGTGAGTGTGTGCAAAAAAGCCCACAAAAGAAACGCTACCTTGCATAACGGTGACTTCTACATGTCTATGTGTGTAGAATTTGGGATTAGGCGGAAGCACAGGAACAGCTGAGCTTAATTTCTTGTCATCTTGTAAAGAGAAGCTTACAACAGCATTAGACTGACAGAATACCCAGAGACCACACATGCTCGGAGTCCGCCAGTCACCTCAGATCAAATGAAAAAGAGGTGATGTGACAAGTTCAACATGTTGATGGTCACAGTAATCACAGTATCTGTTGTTCATATGTATTACTATTGCTAGCAGCGTTGGTAATGGCAGTTTTTTAAAAAGGTTTCTACAAGAGCCTGTCAAGTCTGAGAGTGATGTCACAGTGATGTCATCAGGGTCATCTGAGCTCAGGCTTGAAGACAATAGATCTGCAGATGTTTGGTCATGAATACATTCAAATGGTAATGTAGTGATAGGATTAAACCAAAGGATAAAGTCATTATGATGCATCCTGAGGGAGACATGAATAGCAATGCGTTTCATCATTTTAGAGATGTTCAGTCTGGATTGAGCAAATGACAAGGCCAGCAAAGAGCCACGGAGCTCATAAAAATGAAAAGAAATGGTGCAGTGAGATCGTTGAAAAATAGACGTTTAAAATCCAAATCATAAAATTAGACCACGGTATCCATAATCTTCAAGTTGAACACATTTACTTGGTATGAAGTATTTGAATTCTCTCCATGAAGTGACATTACAAGAAGTTAAAATAATAATCATGACGTGTCTTTATTGCAAATGAATTTCTTAAAACATCCTTCTGCTCCTAAAAATTGAGAATATCAAAAAAAGCTTAAAGACTTTAAGGGGGGGGGGATTTGCTGCTTGCAAGATAGACTTATCACAAAACTAGACTTTGGATGCAATATAGAGAGAAGAAAAATGTTTTGAAATTGGTGCTTCATAACCAAAGACATTTCAGAAAAGGGCTGTGTCGTTCCCTTCCGGTCAAAGGGTTCAAAACTTCAACACCCAGAATGCATTAGGCTTGTTGACTTCAAAGGCCACTCCCAGGCCTTATGCAATTGGATAGGCTTGACAAGAATGTCTGGAGGGTTATTAAAAGTAAATAAAATCAGCAAAAAAGGACAATAAATAAAGTGACAACAAGACAAAAAAAGAGACAGAAAAGTCAGCACACTAAATGTTCCTTTATCTGGGTAAGAGCAGCGTACAAAACAACAACAGACGCGTTTCAGCACTAAGCATTCATCAGCGTTTTTTGATTAAAAGTAAATACAAACAAGGTTTCAATGTGTTGACCTGTCAAAGAACAAAGAAGTGCTTAGACAACGTATGTTAAAATAAAAAGTCGATATGCACCAACATGAATCGTTCCGGTCGGTGTCCTGAAGCGAAGAGTAAACAAGATACGGTGGTTTCCTTTAGAGGATCCAGAACGTTGTGAGAAATGGTGCTTGTGCCCCTTCCTTAATGCAGTCAGCAACTTCAACCAGAAGAAATTTGGAAAAGGTGAAATTCACTGCAGCACAACAACTCCAAATTCAGTTTTTATTGGTGCACAATTACAATTACCGCAGCAACAGCAGCAGCTGTCCCCGTCTTGAACTGGCTCTTCCCCTCTCTCGCCTCACTGGTGTTACTGTTTTAAAAGTGATCGTGTCTGCTGGATGTCGTAGTTGATACCGATGAGTATTTTTGACATTATAATAAAAAACTAAATTAGATGTACCCTTTCTGCTTTCAACATATGCTGTTACCACGACAACCACAGACACATTTGGCTTGAAGTCTCCAGTTAAAATTGTCACTCGTCGAAACTGTAACACTGGCATATGTTGCTTCACCCTGTGCTGCAGCAGCCTAACACTCCTCTGCAAGCTGTATTTCCTCCACACTGTATTCTGGCTCGTATAAGTATCCCTGAATGTCTGACTCCAACATGACAGCATTAAAACCACACAGTAACATTGCTTTCTGCCACGTTCTTCCATTGTGTCTTCACCAGCTGATCTCAGACCTGATGTTTAGAGTCTGACTCCGGTTGTAGTTCAAAAGGCATCTGAAAACTCATGAGCAGGGAGCTTTCCTAGTTAACACCGAGGGGACTGAAACATAGTTAATTCACATGAAATATCAATAGCATAGTGATAAACAGCTGGTTGAAAATCAGCTGATTTTCCCTTTAACTTCTGGAGGGCTTAAAAATATATCTCTTCTTGTTTGATGATATAATTCTTATGTCTGGGTTGGTTTGTACAGAATATAAGGATATGAACCATTTTACCATCACAACAATAATAATAATAATATCACAATGTCTAATGAGATATTTCCAGTGAGATGGTTTCAGCTCTTTTCAACATGGAGGTCGTTAAAACGATGGCTTTACAGGACGGATCTTTACAGGAAGCAGGGAAAGCTCCTCCCACCTCTCCACTGTGATTGTCTGTGCATTTGTTTTTTTGTTTAATACTGACGTCAGTATATGGAGGTCAAATCAGTGCTTCCAATTTGATGTAAATAAAGAACTCCTCAAACCAAAAGACTTTAATCCTTTCAGTCTTTGTAATAACTTGAAGGTTTTCTTAAAGGTTACTCTTACTCGTGTTCAGGGTAAGTCCACTCATTAACTTCCCAAGTCTTACTCCACGTCGCTGTTCTTACAGAATAGCTGGACTTAATCTAGATTAAAAACACTTACATTCACAAATGAGCTCCTCTGTGTATGCGGCTGCCTTTAGCACCCTACTGGTAAACATCTTTGAAGTCACGCTTCAGACGAGGGGAAGGCCTCAGTGCAGCAGGACTTAAATGTTAGCAGCTTCATTAAGCGCTGTAATGAAGGAGTCAGCTCTCTGTGAGAACAGGGAGGTGCAGGGACCTGGGACGAGGAGAGCACCGGGCCTTCAGCAGGAGCTGGAAACATAAATCTGCATCAACATGCCTCTGAATATTAATGCAGTCTGATAATGAAACGGCACGCTGGTCCCAGGGGAGCTGTAATTATGGATGCGCAGGAAGCATAAAGTGTTTCAGTAAGAACAAGGCCATGCAAGGAAAAAGAGCTTTATTGAACATATTTATTGAATAAAGTGTTTTACTGCTGTCATGAATCATTTTGAACATTTATCCTCTTCCCATTGCAAGGATGAGAAACCAAGTGTCAGCTATCTGCTCTGGCTTCATAGTTCCATGTGTTTATCTGTGGGGTCTAACCTTCAGGAAAAGAAGGTTCAACAGGAATGTAAGTCCTACCAACAATCATCCTGACCGTGTTGTTTAAAGGAGGTAGTAATTTGTTAAGTAAAGGACTCCCAAGCTTAATGATTTCTTACCAGATTGTTTCTGCTTTGAGAGTCCTTAAGGAAAATTGCCACCACTTATCTTTCAGTGGCTATTTCAGTTGAAGTGAATACACACTTAACAATGTGGAACAAAGGAACAGCTCCACATTTTCTCAACAGAGCTATTTTAGGTTGAATCACCTCATGACTCTTCCACCGATGACCTCTTAACACCTGGAATCAACATGAGTCCTAAGACCCTGCTTTCAACTTGCAATAACATCGCTCCGGGCACATTGCATTTGATTTTTGACAGATTTGAGGAAAAATTATGAGAAAGTGCCTGGACACCTGTAACGGAGATGTGACCGTTGTGAAAGTTATAAACAACTTCAGAATGGTAAACACAACACGACACCAGGAAGTGGCAGGTAATAAATGATCTGAAGAAGACATGGAGGACTGGATTTAGTGTTATGATTATTATTATTTGAGGCTGGATCATGAAGCTCATCAAAGAGAAATGATCACACCTGCACCGAAGCTTCATCTGGTTTATAGAAAAAAGTTGTCTTGCAGCGTTAAAGACACAGTAATAAGTACTGTGATACAACATGGCAGAGCTAAGAGGGTCCATATTTTGAACATCAAATAAGAAAGTGGTGACATGCATGATGAAGTGCACTAGGGGTAAATTGCTTCATTGGTCAAGTTACAGCGGTGGAACAAAATTGCATGGTTGTAAAAAAATGTGTTGAATTTGGTTAAATTTGAGCAATAGCAGAATCCTGACCTCTTGAAGGGACTGAGTAACGCAGCACCATGAGGATACCAATGATTCATAACCCGGATCTATCTGTCCATCTTTACCTGTTACAGTAAGAGACTCCAGTCTGAAGTGGAGTCAAGAGAAACATCCAGCTTCATGACCGAGGAAGTGTTAAGATCACATCAACAGTTCTGCTGAGGTACACACTCCCCCTCTCTCACTCATCCACATCATTGCTCCCTCTTTATGTCTGTCTCTCTCTTTATCTCTCTAATAAAGTTGATTAAAGCTACGTGTCTGTTTGCATAAGGAGCAGGAAGAGTGAGATCTTAACACAATTGATCACTAGAGACACATTTTAGGTTTCATTACGCCTGGATGCATGATAAAACACCAGGTGTGTCCTTCCTTTCTTTCTCCTTCCTGCTCTTAAATACAGCCCACAGCTAAGCTAAGCGCCGTTAAGCACACGTATCAAGAGGAGCTCTTTGAAAAAAAATCACCGCCCGTACAGTGTTTGCCAGTGATGGCAATAACTAATCAAACCTATTTTGTTTCTGTACCAGACTGTAAACATGTTAATTTATGCTGTAAAAACGTTTTTTTTGCCTGTGGTTTGTATGTGACTTTCGGTGTTCCTGGAGCCAGCCTCAAGCGGACGAATTCAGGATTTTGCACTTCCCCATTGGCTTTCCTTTTCAAGACCAGAGGTTGCCGCTTAGGTAAAAGCAGCTGTTCTGCTTGTTTTTCCCCTCGTGGTGCATTGATTGAATATAGGCAGGTGAAACAGCCTCTTTATTTGCTCTTCAAATAGATGTTACCCAAGGCCCGAGCCATTCAGCCTGCAGGAATAAAAAGTCCTGTTTCTGTTTGGAAATTGCTGTAGATTTATTAGAGTATGTATTAGAGTCTGACTCAGGGAGAAAAGCTTGCAAGGTCTTGTAAAAAAAAAAAAAAAAACAGTACATTACAAGGCATTATATGTCTGCAGAAGAGTAACGTTTCACTGCAGACAAGGTGCAAAAAATTGACAATTATTATTCAATGTCAGTCTACTTCTCTAAAATATTACATTATGTTCTGTTAGGGCATTTGTTCAAATCACAAAAGGGTTCTGTTGTCTTTATTTAAGAACCTTTTTTTCAGCCACAACAACTGAGTATCATGTATTCTCCCCTTGAGACCTTCGCTGCATCTACTCTCTTCATTGTGTTTCCTCCCACACACTTTTTCCTCTCTCACATCATTTTTCTGTTGCTTCAACCAGAAGACTCTCGATCTTATCGATGTAGACATTCAAGAATGCAGGAGGACAGGAGGATTTCCTCCTACAAAGGAGCTTCAGTATTTTAACCCTGGGTGCTATATTACCAGTTTTTTGGGGTCTAAATGGCACGATTAGTTTTGATATTGCTTCAGTAGATTGCTTTGAGTCGTAACACAGGCTGTAATGCATCATGATCCTTTGGCTCATATGTGTCTTAAGAAATTAGTGATTTTTTTTTTCACTGACAGGCTCAGATTGTTATAAAGGCTCACTCATACTTCCTTTATGTATGAAATTAGATACACAAGTTGTAAATATTATAACCAGCCCTGGGCATATAATCCTACATGTCCTTTATGTTGGGATGGACATTAAAAAATGCATACCCTAGAGGTGGCACGGTCTTGAACGGACTTCACTTTTCCTTCGCTGCCTTCTGACCTCCACTCAGCTGTTCTGTTGTAGTTGTCTGACCCCGTGCCTGGGCTAGCTAACATCATATGCTTATAGTTCCTAGCCAACTTGTTCTATCTTTCCTCAAATAGTTCTGCCATTTTCTAAAGTATTTTTCCTCGTTGTTTTGCAGATCTGGCTCAAACTGTTGGCTACACTGCTCAACACTGCCCCCGTTATTTCCAGTCTGAATCCGTAAGCTTCCAGAAAACATGCAGAGATACGAACAAAATGATGCAGAATGCGGGCAGAAGGCTCAGTCTGTATCTGTATGCATAACAGACTTTGAGCATAATGCCTTGTTTGCACTTATGTAGATGACTGGTCTCCATAGATCTGTAAATATACGAATCATGCTTCCTAGTGAAGATCGCAGGAAGTGCATTTCTTTACAGATGGGTTGAAACCTGATAGAATCTACCTGAAGCCATGGGGGAGAGGCTCATTTTGTCCATTTTAACAAACTGATAGAGAATGGCATGTTTGTCCTGTTAGATTACTTTGCAACCAAAACAGTCCATTTCTCTGTTTGTCATTTACATCCTAAAGTAAAGTAGTAAAAAAAAGGGTGCATGACAGGTTTTATCATCAACATTCCCACTCAAATGAAAACCTCACAAACAACAACAGCAGCATCCCTCTGAAGTTATATTGAAGGATCTGTAGATCCCAACAATAACAGAAGGACCAAACCAAGTTGTATTGAACATCATCTGCTGCCTCAGTCCTTTTATTCTTTCTTTGTTTTACCATTCTCTAAAGTCCACCTGATGCTCTCAGACATTTCCACCTGTCCCAGTCACCTGACTCCCACATCCACCTGTTCACCTGTGAGCCATTCCCTAATTACCCTTAATGCCAGCCAATCACAACCTGCTTCACAACAAATGGTAAGTGTTGTTTTGCGCCTTTGTCTTCCTGCTTCTTCAACCTTGATCTGTACCGGCCTGCCCTGTAACATCATGTACTGTATCTTTTTTTTCTTCTTAAAAAATAACAGAATTGCTTCCGTCTGACCAGTTTTCTACATTTCAGTCCTCGTTTTGGATTTCCCTTGCTGCTTGACATTAACAGGCTACTGTCCATAATGCTTTCTTTTCACAGAGTTTTGCCTGAAGGCGTGTTACCCTCATCTACATAATTTCAGAGATTGTTCCCCTTCTCGACTGGCCTGATGTGGAGAGCTGTAGCTTTGAGTGCCTTGAATGTATTCATTTCTATCAAATTTGCATAAAATCTGAAAAAGAAAATGCAAACATCCATCCACTAATGCTGTGTGACTGTCAGATACAGTAAACAACAAGGGGAAACGCTCTATAACAGCCCAAAGATTGTCACAGAAAGAAACTTGCTGAAAATTCAGAAACCAAGCAGATTCAGAAACACACACACAGTGTGCTCAGAGCTGCACAAAATATCTGTGTTAGTCTGCTGTGCAGTCTGTTTGCATTCTTGTATTTCCTTTAATCAAAAAAGCAACGTTTCTCCCTTAAGTCCAAGTGTGGGCTCGTGTGTGAGTGTGTGTGTCGCAAAGATGCACTTTGACGTTAAAGAAAAGATACAGTATCTGTATCAGCATCCCGTCTGTTATGTCAATATGCCTCAGATATGAATCATTTTTTAGGAAGAAACAATGCAGACTACATAGATATACATAGGCTTTATATAAGATTTGGACATGGCCTCTCAGTTTTCAAAGGCCTGAAAGTTTCATAAAACCTGATTTCTCTCTACTAACCAGCAGGGGGCAAATACACCAGTTGCTAAAATTAGCCTGATTGTTTGAAACCGATGGGAAAAAGAAGCGACTTCTCTCTTGATAAATGATCTCTGTACTTGTGGATAAACCATTTCAAAGTGGCATCACAGAATCTGTCCAGCAGAGGGCCCTCTGACCCCACATTTACCAAACCTCTCAGCACTGTCTGCAGCACATGTAGCAGATTGCACAGCTGAGCAGATGCAAAAACAATTTGTTTGCAATGTGTAATGATGGTAAATATTCTAAATAAATACATGAATTTTGCAAAGCAGCCTCCGTGACCAGTCCAGTCAATGCTAAATCTATATTAGGTCCCGTTTCATTTCATATTGTGAATTCATTATATTGGATATTATATATTTACTCTAAGGTCTTCATTAGTATAAGTAAGAAAACAGTTGTGTTTTCCCTTTTACATATAGCTAATTGAAAAACTGCATTACAGTGCGTGGAATTCCTGTACAGGTTTACTGTAAAAGTTAAGAATTATTTTAAATCTCATGAAGAACCCCAGCTGTCTGTGACATGAAAGCATACAACTATACAAATACTTTTAACCTCTTTCTTTGGTTTTCTTCTGTTAAAAAAAAAAGCAAGATGACTTCTTTCAGTCTGGTCTGAATATATCTGAGTTCATCCTGGGACGCTGTGCCAGCGGCGCAGAGCATTAAGCCACAGTCAAGTGAAGTAGAAGAATTAATAAAAAAGAGAGTAAAGCTGATCTTCTGACGGGACCTGAGGCCCTGCAGAGGGAGCAGCGCTGTCACTAACTATACTGTTGTCTTGTGCAGCAGCGGAGCATGTTTCTGCATACATGTTCTCTGTGCCTGAAGCATTCAGAGCGTACATGTGGATCACAAGTCTGCACAAACACAAACAGCCTGAGCTGCCTCACGCCTCTGTAACTGACTCTTCTTCTCTGGTGGAGGCAAACCTGCAGGTTTTTTAGAAGAGTTCACACTCACGCGCTCACACACGCATAACATCCTACCTTCACCGCGTCTATGTGAGTGACATTGTCAAACAGCAGGTCGTTCACGGTCACTATTTGGTCCCCGACCCTCAGCCCCTCTCTCTCGGCCGACGACCCGGGCTCCACCAGGGACACATAGATCCCCACGCCGTGCTCAGACCCCCCGCGGATGCTGAAGCCCAGGCCCTCGTGGCTCCTGGAGCGCATGAGAGTGACCTGGCGCAATTCTCCAAAAGGACTCTCGAAGAACTGCGGGGCCATGGAGGCGGACAGCTCCGCGCCGGCGCTGAAGCCGTCCTGACAGCCCGGGCTGAGCGGCTGCTCGTGGACAGAGCTGACATATTCTTGCAGAGTTGGGTCGCCCTCGTCCCCGTACCCCTCCGCGCTGCCGTTGCTGGGGATCAGGTCCGTCTTCAGGTAGAGTCCCTCCGAGGTGTACTGGTCGAAGAGAAGCTGGTCGGACCTCGGGATGACCAGGCGCAGCATTGGCAGCAGCTGGCGTTTACCCGGCGTGTTCAGAATCACTTTGAGAGTTTGGACCAGATCGTAGACGTTGCGCTTGGCGTGGTACACATTGAGGCAGTGGATGAACTGCTCTCTCTCCACGTCGCTCAGCAGCAGGTTCAGAGCGTTGTGGAGCCGCCGGACGTTCGCCGAGAGCGCACGGCCGCCCGAGCCGGCCGAGGTCACCGATGTGTTGAGCGTAACGCGCTCCAGATCAGCGCTCATCCTACAACATAACGGGGACTCAGAGCCTCAGACAGACCCGGAGGACGGAGCGAGCATCTGTTAAAGCGCTGTTCGAGTCGATCCTCCCGTTCAAAGCAGAGCGTGAGGCAGCTCAGCGCGCATCGGGCAGCTTCAACAGGTGACCGGAGATCTACGCGCGTAACGGCGAGGATGTGTCAGCCCCAAACACATCATCTCCTCACTCGGTGCTCGCATTCCTCCTTCTCTAAAAACAATGAAATCATGTCTGTGAAACTGTGTTTTAATTCCACTCTAAAGCTGCTGCTTCCTTCACTCGGACGTGCCTCTGAGATCCACAGATTTTCTGAAACCCGACACATGAAATCCTTAGACAGCTCTCTCTCTCTCTCTCTCTCTCTCTCTCTCTCTCTCTCTCTTTCTCTCTGGCTCTCTCTCCCTCGTTATCAATGAAAATGTAACACCTGACCTTCTCAGTGTTTGTTCTGCCCACAGAACAAACTCCGGAGTCAGTCCGCTGTCAGACGGAGCCTCCTCTGTGCGCAAGTGTCAGCAGCGCTGAATTGGATGCTCTCTGTGTAGGAAATGACGCAGAAGTGTGTGTGCGTGCGTGTGTGTGTGCGTGCGTGCGTGTGTGTGTGTGTGTGTGTGTGTGTGTGTGTGTGTGTGTGTGTGTGTGTGTGTGTGTGTGTGTGTGTGTGTGTGTTGCTTAGAAACTGACAGCACTACTCACCCTTATTTAAATGATTATTTTTGGCAATCCATTAGCTGATGTCATACACTGAGTAAAAGCAGGAATAGCTCCACCTCAAACTACAATAAAACTCCACAAAGTTATAATAATGACCAAGTTCACAGCTTTTATTTCACAATTTCATCTACAAAAAAATATCTGCTTCAGTAAACTGTGAATGATATAATATTAACAGCTGGAGTGCATTGCCCTGAGTTGATCCTGGCGAGGTGTTGGTCAGTTCACGTGGACACAGTAGGTGTGTGCCTGTCAGCCTTTAAGCTGATCATGCTGCATTAAATGCCTCCCTGACACTCCTTGTCATAACTGGAGCCTGAGGCTATTTTTAAACCGCTATTTCTAGAAGCTCAGAGTTGTCTTCCTCCTCTGACAGTAAAGATCTCCCTCTCTCTGTTTGTCTGTCTGTCTGTCTCACTCATAAAGAGAGACCCAGGAAACATTTCTGCCACAGTGGGGGGGCAGATGTGGAGCAGAGGTGGCACAGCTGGGCCTCCACCCTGGGGTAGTGTTCCTGTGACAAAAAACACAGAATTGACTGTGTTTTCAGACATATTAAAATGTTACCCTCAAGGCTGCTGTAACTGACCCTGCTCCCATGCACTGTCTACTAACTGGCCGGTGATGGATTGTTATAAATATGTGTATAAATGCAAATAAAAAGCTGCATATACAGTCCAAGAACTTTTAAGTTCTGTTTCACGCACACACACATACACACACAGACACAGACACACACACACACACACACACACACACACACTCCAATTTGTAGGTGACAGTACTGGTAACATATATTTTTATATAAAAAGCTAAACTTCAAAAACTTCCAGATTGCCTCTGTGACCTTTTTTTAATTCAGTCCTAATTATTACCATTTGCAATCTTCAAATTGCTCTTCATAGTAACCCGAGCTCTGCCAGATCTGGGGGAAAACTGTCTTTTCTTATGGAGCACTGTCAACATGGAATTATCTTCAAAAAGAGCTCAAATTGGACAAACTGGTATCACTGAACTAAATTAAGAGCAACATAAAGAAGGCGGTGACAGAGGCATGTGGTGGTTTTTCAGGAAAGGCCAGTTGTGTATTTGAAAACCTATTTAAATTGTTTTGATGGTCCAATGTTTTGTTGTTTACTGAATTTCATTTTGTTTCTAACATTGGGTTGTTTGTTAATGTGTTTGTGATTGTGTTTGGCGTCTACCATGGCCAGGTTTCCATTAAAAAAAGAAAACTCAATTGGACTTCCTGGTGAAATAAAGGTAAGATGAAAATAAAATGTTACAAGATTATAGAGCATAAAACATTTAGCACATTGAAACATTTGCAAAATAATGTGTTCACCTGATTTAATGGTAATACAGTCAAAAGAAGAAAAAAAAGAAAAAGAAAGAAAAAGAAACATAATGGTCACATATCCTCTTTATCAACAAGTTTCTTTGGGAAGTTTCCTGCCAATAATCCACTCTGATCCTGTATTTGATCATGTCTATAAACCCCTCTATTTCAGCCCTGTTCAGAACAGGCTGTTTCTGTGTCTGTACCTTTAAATATGTAAATGAGTTGTGTCTGACCACGCCCCCTCTCTGGAAGGGCTTGGGTGGCTCGGTGTTTCTTGTACCATGCCCTTTTGTTTATGGTGAGAAGGCAGACTCAGGAGGCAGAGCAAAACACCTAGCTGTGGGAGTGTCACCCACCTGGGGGAGGGGCTACTGCCCTTTGTGATGTCATGAAGGGAAAATCTCCAAACAGCCTGTTTGAGCACACATTTTCTGAAAAGTGGAGCAGGTAAAAGACAGAGAGGATGGACTTTTCTTATAATTAGGGTTTGTAGACAGACTAGAGACACATATTAGTGTTAGAAAAACACAAAACAAAAAAACAAAATGTTGTACTGATAGGTGTAAGAAGACGGTGACATTTATTAATTGTTGCTGACAGATCCTGATTTTAAAAAGTAAAAGGTGCAGTGTCACACAAAGAAAACTAAACTTACTGGATGAAAATGTGTTTTCAAGCAAAAAATGCAAACTTCTAACTCAAACAAGTATGTTTGTCCTATTTTTTAAATTTTAAGTCGTTGTGGGAGTGTTTAGCAGGCGTTGCATTATAAATCTAAGTGTTGTTAGTGGAGAGAGGGGGGAGCATTAATGCCTGTCAGTTAACAGAGGGTGGTTACAATCTTAAAGAGAACATATGTAAGCTCTTTACTGCTCACAGCTTCTATTTACACACCTACACTTTGTAAAAGGATCCTTAAGGCCGATCACTTGACGTCCCTGTTTCTTTTTCTTTATAGTTTTAATTATTGTAGTGATGATATGATAAAATGTTTGCGGAGATGTCAGATCAAATTTTTTGCACCTTTAAACAGCAAGGCAATCAATAGTGTTCCAAACATGACATAAAAACAATAAGCAAAGAATCACAAGGTGTATTAAAAAAAAAGATTAAAAAAAACAGGTGCATTTTAAGTCAAAGTGCCGGGAACAACACAGAAAAGAAAGAGAAAAGAAAAGAAGACAAGACAGTCATTACCAAACGTTTTCTGCAAGGACCCCCTTTGCAGGGTCACCCCCTGACACGCCAAAAACTTTAAAGCAAAAACTCATGCAGACTGTTTAACTTGAAATGCACACTGAAAATGCTTAGTAATGTATTTTTGCACTTTAATTGTGTTACTTACAGGTACTTATCATTAGTTGGGATAGAATGGGTAATTAAAAAAAATGATTTGTGTGTCTGCACAAACCATCATACCACCCCTGAGCCAGTGGCCAAGGTGGGCCACCCCAGTTAAAAAAGTCTGGATAAGCCCCTGCCCATTTGGCAGATGAAAATATTGTACCACACACATCGACACATTAACATATATCGATTTACATCAGTCACTCTCTCAGTCACACACTAGTGCAGTGGTGAGGAATGAAGAGATGCTGAAATAAACAGGATGATAAATAATCTAATTGTGTAACAGGTGGGTCAATGTACAAGAGGTTCTGTAGACATCTAGACAGATTTGACAATATTTAATTGAAAAACAGTGTGCAGCAAAGGTTCACCATGTGTTCACTCTGCAAATCCACTGAGCCAGAACACGGCACACTGCAGACGTCTGTGTTCTTCATACCACATAACTAACACTTACACAGCAAATTAAAGCATTCAATTACTTCACAGTAAAACAGAGTTAGATTTGAGCGGATCCTACAGGAGCTGTGAGGCGTCGCGCCAAGCTGCTGAGTACTGCTGAGCACTGATTTATACAATGTGCTTCTGAAGGGATCGAGACATTTCTGAACATATATTTTGTGTATTGATCACAACTTGTTCATAACAGGATATACATAGGGACATTTGTCTTCTGTCAGACACTTTGTTATATAGTTTATAGCACAAAGATAGATCTTTGGCCGGATTAAAACATTGTGGGCAATGATCCGTAAATTCTTTCATGATGAAATCAGTTTTTCCAGGATATGTGCATCTACTATCTTGATTTATAAGGTATTCACTTAGCCCCAAGTAAGATAGTTCGCAGTGTAATTGATATATTGAGTTTGTTCCATTACAATATGCAATGTTTCATATTGTAGTAAAAAATAATAAAATTGCCATGATTGAAGATTGTATCCATAATGATCTCAAAGCTGCCAAAAAGCAACCTTTCCTTTTTCTTGATGAATTAAAATGGCCGACTGGAAAAAGGCAGAACAAGGGCAGAGAGCTTAATGAGCATTCACTTCCCACTTAATTCACTTGGCTCTCTCTCAGCTTCCTCTGGGCTCTATAGATTCATCCACCGCCTTGAACTCTTTCTAACCCTAAGTAATAAATGTCCCCCTCTCTAAACAGACCTCCCACAGAAAGTGGAAGCTCTCACTCCTGAAGACAGAGTCAGATCAAACAGAACAGAGCTGAAGTACACGGTTTAGTTTGGACTTTATGTAAGTGGAGTGGAGGGGGGGGGGGATTTAAGTTTAATCTTGAGAGAACATTAATCTACTCCCTCTCTGTGTGTAAACATCAGCATTAGATCCACCTGATGGTCTTCTTATACAATAGTTCACACGACTCAATCAGAGAGATTAAGGAAACAAACTTCAGGAAACACGGAGGCGGATCTCTAAACATTGTCTTTAAAAATCACTGCAAGGCACAAGTGAATGACATGTGAGAAAGTGTGAAGTTGGTAATCTAGAAATATGCAAATCAATCAATAAAAAAACATACGAATCATCACATTATTAAAGTAAATATGTGCTGCCGAAGGTCATCAGCATTGCTTCCCCTCATAATCAGGAAATTGTTTAACTAAAGTCTATTAAAAAAAATTAAAAAAGCATTTTGAAAATTGTATTTCTTGTCTCATCTTGCAAACAGAGAATTTCTAATATTCACAAATTCTACATTTGTATGTACAGTATATATACTGTATGTACATATTTTGGCATCCTTGTTAACCATTTATTGCAATTCACTGAAAACTCACAGAAATGACAGTGAGATGATTTCAGCTGGACTGTGACTCTTAAAGAGGACAGTGGAGGAGCTACAGATAATGAAGAGGGAGATTACAGACAAGACTCTACTGCAGTGTGTTGAAGAAGTAAACGGCAGTAAGTTTGAATGTTCTAGTTAAGAGAGAACATGTTGGGACTACTCTTGATCATGTTGATGTTTGACGTTATTAACCTGCAATGAAACATCGCACAGATCCAGCTAACATCAGCCCAGAAGAAGCCCCAGGACTGAACTGCCACTCAGATGAGACAGATTGACACTCAGACAAACAGGTTCTCTGCAGTTGAAAAATATTGATGGTAGATGGTTTCCATCTGAGACATCCTCATACTAACCTGAGCTGAGCTGAGTCCTTTTAACAGGTCACAATCTTGGCATAGATCAGCCTCAAGTAACTTGAAGTGGCATTAAAATGTGGTTATTTTCATGAACAATATGTCACTTTTTCAACTTAAAACAGTATTAGAGTTAATTTGATTGTACAATGACTTTCAACAGGGAGTATAGCATCTCTTCTCGTAACCACAGCACACCCCAGTCACCTGTTATTAGAACTATGTAACTTTGGCCACGATCTTCAAGTTAGCTGTTTAACTTTATAAGACATACGTTTGTATATAAGCCTTACAAACCAATCTTGCATAAAACAAATTAGCCTCTCCAATGTAGCCACTTAGCCATCATGTCAACAGTTGAATACGTAAACACATACTCCACATGCAAACAGTTTGCAAACAACAGCCTGTATACTAAAAATCTGTCATATTTGCTGAAAATCTGGTAATTTTATTGTACCATGTCAGTCAGCATGGTTCTTTGGCTTCTTACAGTGGTTTTGTAACTAAATGCAAGCAAGGGGTCTGAATTGGCTGACCCTTTGGGGTAAAAAAGGTGGACAGAAAGTGTTGCTGCCCCCAAATTCAGAGAACAATTATTGGCTTTATATTCCCGGTTACAACTGGTACAGGTACAAAGAGGAGGACACGTCAAAGAGGCATTTTAGATTTCTCCACAACTCCACCAGTGTGTAGTCTTTTTTCTCCTTTTGGTCGTTGTGATTTTATCATAACGACAAGACTAGAAAAAGACTGTCTTAAAACAGTTTGGATTAAGTTTGATGAGAACCTTACACCAAAAACTGAGATCTCAGGAGCACACCCCAACTCCAGCATAACTCTCATGATTTTATCTGGACTTTGGAAATTTGTCTGTGACCAAAATGTTTAGTTTTTTTTCGAATAAATTGGTGATGCTTAGCAATAGTGTGAAGGATTTTTTATTTTCAATTGATAGTTTGTTGTCCTACGCGCCTCCTTCTTGATAGTTGGATGTGAAAACCACTCCTTAAAAAATGTGTGAGACTAAGAAATGTTGTTGGTTCAATTGGCTGTCACTGTTATTGTGGCTTTCTCTGTTTTAGATTAGAAACCAAAGTATTTTTTACAAACCAGTTTTAAGAATGTTGACATTGTCAGTCTTAGGTTTGTACATAATTTCTGCTTTTGAATAGATATTTCATTGATGAAAGTAATAAATGGATGTCATGCTCACACAGCTGAATCTTCATCACAAACTGAAGAGAAAGCTCTGCAGGCTGGTTCCTCTGTGCACAGAGAACAGTGGATTGTTGACTGACTGTTTTCTCTGTATGTAAAGTTAATAACTCCCACTGTATTCATCCTCGCTGTGAGCGGCTCGGGCAGGGGCAGGTGGGTGTTGATTCTGTGCGCTCAGAGAGCAGAGCGGTAATTAGAGGCCTCTGTTTCATAAGCCATTTGAATGGAGCTTTCAGCGCCTCCGGTGCCTCCACCTCACTGTTTTTTTACATCCATCATTTGTGACGACAGCTAAAAGCACCTGACATTTCCCTCCCCGGCAATTAATGCCCAAGCCGGTGAACTTCCCACAGTTCTGAGGGAGTCAAGGTCTCCCGTCCAACTCTGCTTAACATACAGACGCAAGGACTGCTATCTTTAGCCCGCCACCCAGACACAGTGAGGAGGATGTGAAAGGGGCCTGAATGCATGATGTATTAGCAACACTCAGTCAGCTGGAGGAAGTGGCAATCTGACTCTGTGGCAAGACTAAGAGAGGGGCAACTAATAATTATCATGCTAGATATCTATAGTTGACAATGATTTGTTTACAATGATTAGTTGGATCACAAAACGAAAAACATGACACATCAAGGACTCTTTGGTCTATGTCCAATCTGTAACTTTGTCGTGTATGGATTTATTGCATGAAAAAGGTTTGGATATCTTGCTAATAGATGCTATGAAATGCTCTCCTAATAACAGTGGCTCAATGTATTGAAAACACATGGACATCTATAAAAGCTGTATGAGCTTGAATATGGAGGAAGCACACATAAGCACAGAGGCACTTTGGTTTCCATCACTGGGTTTCACCAGCTATGCAACAAGTTCAAACGTAGCTTCATTTCTCATTAAAGAGGGGGTTTACACTCTGCTAACATTTAAGGTGTTGCACCAGCTGAGATAGTTCCAATGTAGTCTGAAGTTACAACTTCAATCTTACAACTAGTTCCTAGTCGGTGTAAAGTCCTCTGTGAAATACAGTTGTCATGGTGATGGTTTTAAAAGGTGGGATAACTTGGCGTATGAGGAGAAGCAGTGTTTTACCAGTTGTTTGGTGTCAGATGTGTGTTCTCCGTGATACATTACATCCCTCAGAAAACTGATTGTTTTTACTCCTGCTTTAGTTTTCCATGAGCAGGGATAATGTTGTCTATACAACAACAGCACACCTTCAATTATTACCTGGCTCCCCAAGGTCCCTGGACCTTTGGAGAGTACAAGCATGCTGCTGGACTCTCGATGGAAGTTCATGTTGTGCTGCCTGCAGGGAAGTCCAGTGCAAAGTTATCGTGGAGTGGGTTAGTGCACTGGCACTTTTTAAGGATGCCAGTGAACACAAAAGTCATCATAATCATCTGTTTGAAACATACAGTCGATGGTTTGAACTTTCAACCGAATGCATGCAATAACAAATAATCACGATGAGCGTGCATGAGGAGCAGCTAATCACAATGATTTTGTGCTCTACCTCCCGGGAACTGTAGTTGCTGAAGAAGATGAAGGAGAAGAAAGATTGTGATTTCTGTAGAACAAGAAGAAGAAAGTCTGTGGTTGATGAACTAAAATACTACTCCTTTACCTCCACTCTCAAAAAAAATTTCACTCCAAGTTGACATCAAATTTGGAAGCCCTGTTATTTGTATAAAAAAACCTTACTTCCCCATTCCCTTTAAAAGTAGCATATTTTCTGCTTTTTCCTGGTACGGCTACCTTCATTGTCCATCATAAATTTGGCCAAACAGGCTCGCTTGTAGCACCAAATGTTTCACTTTAGCTTAGCTAGCACACAGCGTAACATACCTGACCTGTGGATGGAGGGTGCTGCCACATGGCTTCAATTGGTTTGGTTCATATGTTGACAAACTCGACAGGAGCATCACCTTTTAACCGACAGCTGATAAGCCTATCCTGTTATTTTGTATTGGAGGGGGTGGGACATCTGTGTTTTTGATTGAATTGAAGTGGGAAGAGGCTTTCATGTACACCTATTGTCAATGGATTTTTTTGTGCACAGTCTGTGAACTATGTTGGTCTTTCTGAGCTGCTGACACGTGTTTGAATGTTTAGAAGTCTTGATCATTCAGCAGTAATGTAAGATACATGCTCACAATAAAAAACAGTATGAAAAATATGCTAATCGAAAAATAAAACTTTCACAAGTGTGAACATGACATCCTACTCAGGCCTCCTGCACCTGTCGACCTGTCCATGACCGTCTTTAGACCAGAGAAAATCCAAAAGAGCTCTGATTTATTCTCATAAGACCATGAAGCCGTCCTGCACTCAGATATCTCTGAGTCTCCAAGACCCTGGTGAGAGTCTTTGAATAGTTGTCTCTTATGAAGCTGTGAAGTTTGGTAGTTCCTGTCCGTCTGCTCCTCTGTGCCCAGTTTGTCCCAGCTCGGTCTCTTCAGACTGTGACTTCAAAGCTGCTGCAGTCTCTCTGTGGCCGTCTTCACTGCCGCTGCCCTCCTCATCAGGATACAGATTAACAGCTGCTCAGTGTCCTCTGTAGCCTTTCAGAAATGTATAAAGATCCCCATTAAACCTCCAGTGCCTTCCAATTTCCCTATTTCATTTCATTTCATTTCATTTGAAATCCTTTTGATATGTGCTTCACCCCTTTACTTTTCACAGCTAATCATTTTCTGATGATTGCAAAAGCTTTCAAACTAAACTCTTAAAAACACTACTCTTTCAGGGGGGCTCTTCACCACATTTACAGATATTGATTATTGGGTATTTATTGGCACTTTTTATATAAGGGTCCTGGGTACTCAACATTGGTGTTCTTATCTTCTTTTTCTTATTGTTTATATGGAATATGGCTCATATATATGTAGTTTGTGGTTGTCATATAAATTATATATATATATATATATATATCATCTCTCTGTTGAAATGTTGATTGTGCTCTGTTCTTATTGTTTCAAAAAGCAACTAAACGTACAAAGAAATCCAGTCCAAGGCAAATTACCAGGAAAATAAAGTGTTTCATATCCTGTCGTATCATATCCTCATAGTGTATCATATCTTATTATACAGTATTGTATCATGTTGTATGATATTGTATCGTAATGATTTTTAACAAATTGTAAGGCATGTTATCATTAGAACCCGACCGATTGATCGGCCAGCCGATATTAGCATATCAAGTGACTATCGGTATCAGCTTTGAGTTTCATTATATTATACTAGCAGTTCTTTTTCCATATAGCAGAGGGCGCTATATGGACTACAACAAGCATCATCACTCTCCAGAGAGTCAAGAGGTGACACACATACATGATCAGTTACTTTCCAGTTGAGTGACAATCTTGTCTTCATTATATATCTTTTCCACAAGGATTGTTTGATAACTGCATTTGAGGGATCAACACAATAAATGTTTATATCTTTATCTATCGCTACAGATCGAAGATAGATCTAAAAAAAAATCTAAAATCAGACAATATATTGGTATCTGATTTTTTTTCCCTCCTTAACATCGATATCAGTCCCAAAAATCAAATATAAGTCAGGCACTAGTTACCTTATTGTATCGTATCATATAGTGATAAATGGTACCATAGTGTATCATGTTGTATCATGTTATAATTGGGCGGCTGGGGCTCAGTTGGTAGAGTCATCTCCCTTCAACCGAAAGATCAAGGGTTCAATCCCCAGCTGAGCAACATGTCCGATGTGTTCTTGGGCAAGACACTTAACCCTGAATTGTGGAAAAGTGGCAGTGTATGACTGGATTAGTGTTGTACTTACTCTCTGATGTACATCGCTTTGGATAAAAGCATCTGCTAAGTGAATTGTAACATTGTCACATAATGATTCCGATCAGCATATTATACCGTAGCATATCATATGGTGTAGTATCATATTGTAACATAGGGTAGTGTATTATATGGCATCATATTGAAGTGTTGTACTTCATTTCATATCATATTGGAGTGTATCATATTGTATCTTAATGTGTATCGTACTGTATAGGGTATCTTAGTGAAGCCCAGTGCTATGTTTCATCTTCCTGTATGTTCTTCCGGAAAGCTTTAAATCACTTGTTGTCACACAATCACATTTCACAAACTGTTTTTATCAAGATTATACACAAGATAATTTTTCACTGAACTACTCTACCAAAAAGTAAACCACTACTTCACTATATACCTCATCGCTTCAATCGTCATTACATCATTGAATTCAGCTAAGGACACACAGAGGTTTAAGGACAGATTTTAATATCTGGATACAGTACAAAAGTGTTTCCTGTGGCACTACAGGGCAACTGCAACTAACTTTGACGATCATTGTAAACCTGAAAATAATATTACAAGATCATTTAGTTGGTACCATTGGATAAAAACATAATGACGTTCAATAATGTCAGTATGAACTCTCGTTTGAATATTAGGAGACAACAGGAATATAACTAACAGAAAAAGAAGCACAGCAGGTTTAATATAAACATACTCTTCAGTACCACAGATATTCTCTGAGTCCCTGTAGCAGCTATACAGCGATAACAAACAAGAAAGATATATGAAGCATGATAGAGTGAATCCTGAGCTCACTGTTTGTCCCTATGGAGGTGTTACTTGGTTGTAAACAGGCACCGTCACAGGTCAACAGGTTTATCAGAGATGCCTGTAACACGTCTGTGTTTATGACAGGCTGTCCAGGCTCTCGGCGATGTTCTCTTGGTAGGCGAAGCAGCTGGGGAAGATGCCGATGTTTCCTGCACAGTGTCCCTCCAGCCACTCCTCATTAACTACCAGAGAGAGAGACACATAAAGAGAGAGAGACATAAAGAGGGGGTGAGACTCAGACCTGAGGTGAGGAGGACACAGTGTGAAAATAAAAGTGCCATAAAGAGACGAAAACACTCTTTATGTTGACTCTGAGGTCGACCTGCAGGCCTCACCGTCACCCAGGATGTCGATGGTGTCTCCCTCGCTGAACTCCAGGTCCTCCGGGCCCTGGGCAGCATAGTCATACAACGCCACCATCTGGTACAGGATGGAACGGTTGGCCAATGGGTCTTCTGTCTGAAGTATTCAAACAAAGTGGGACATTTTTTTGTCATAGCTCTTGATTAGATAACAAGTTGAGAAAAGTTATGATCTCTAAGGAGGAGTGAGAGATTGTGCAAAGTGTCTTGGAGATAGAACGAGTTGCTGAACTGCATTGAGTTGTCTACATTGTTATACTTTTTTTTTGTCCCTCCACTAAGAAAAATTCAACCTCAAGTAATCAAATCCCACAGCCTCTGTAGGGTGCTGTACTAACCACTCTGCTGCCAGCACCCTGGAAACTAATTTAGTATTTTTCTGAAGACTAACATATTTGAATGATGATTGCTTTGATATCTTTTTGGAGTTACAACGTGTTTTTCCTAACATAAGTAATATAGGCCATTCAGTGTGTCGCCCTTGTCATCATTTAAAAGTAGTTTAGTTTAAATCTCACAGGCAGTCAAAAACAACCCCCCACCGGACACATCCTTGCACCTAATGTGTGATCTCATGTCCTGATGTGTTGAGCTCACCTGGCACCACAGGGTGGCCCTGCCGGCCTCAGCCACCTCCTGCATGGTGCGGCCCGGCTCCTCCTCCCCACCCAGAGGTATGAGCGCCCGGGAGCCGTGCAGTTTATGTCTGATGTGAGAAAAAAGAAGAGAGAGGCAGGGGAAGAGGGGGAATGGATTGTAAAATTGAGGGCATCACGGGGGCAAAAATTGGACGGCAGAGAAGAGAAGAAACGGATGATTACAAGCATTAAAAAAGGATGTGATGCATGTTATTTGTTGTTATCAGCTCCTATTTTTATTCTGACAGCCTGAAAAATGAACTAGTGAACTGCTGTTATTAATCCTTAGATGTGTCTTGCAATAAATCTGTGCCGTGTATCTCATAGTGAAGCTCTTTGCAGTCCTAATTTGTTGTTTATTTGCTGCGTTCATGGACTTGTCTCGTGTGCAGCTGCAGCCTTAGTGTTCTTTTTCTCACATCAGATATTAGGCCCACAGGGTGGAGTGGACAAAGAAAAGCATATTTTTAGAAATGCAGCATCACTTGTTGAAATTCAGGGAGACAGAAGTGGGTTGGCAGGCCTGCGGTTACCTGAGGCGCAGCTGAGATGCTGGCTGGCCCAATTTCTGCGCAATCCTCTCCTTCAGTTCGCTGTACGGTGTGTCCAGAGGGACGGACAGAGCCACAGTGTACGTGTAATGGACTTTCACCACCACAGATCCCGCGTCTGCGTCTGCGTCCTGAGCTGAGTCTGCATGCTGGGCACAGAAAGCACCAAAAAAAAAGCACATTTGAAAATAATGCAAACAAAGTTTTCATATATAATTTTTTATCTGTTACAGTCAGATGGTTTTCAAACTTATAAAGCCAAAGAAATCCTATTTGATACACAATCTTTTGAGATCTCTGAATCATCGGTGAGATCATTTTTTCCTTAAATATAACCCCTCTTAAATACAACCGGATACATGCAGGGAACAGATAATCCGCCAGTGGACAGAGAGTGTGCCCCACCACAGGACCCTGAGCACATCAAAAATTATCAGTGGTACAAATTTGATTTTTGCCAAAACTGAAAGAAAAAAGAGATAGAAAACATTTAAAAAATGTACTAATACTAAGAACATTTACTGGTTTGACGCAATATACAATAAACTTACATTTTTAGCTTATTTGACATTAAAATGATGTTGAGATTGTGTGTATCGAATCTGATCCAGCAGGAATTAAAAGTGATTTTGTCCATTTTCATTTTTTGTACTTTTACATATCAAAGTAAACTAATAAATGGCTTATCTATGTAATCTATGATGCATATGACAGGTGTGGACTGTCCACCAGGCGACCTCTTAATTAAATCCAGGTCAGTGTCCAAATTGGGGCCACTAGCAAAATAAAAGCCTAACAGGGGCAGTGCAGCAGTTTCATATTTCATGAACTCACATGAACATGCTAATGTTTCCTGAAAGGGAGAGCTAGCAAAAGTTTTATTTATAAAGTTTGTCGTTGTCACCTTCAGATTAGCCTGTCACACCTGCACACATGGTGCTTCTTCTTTAACCATTCATTTAGCCGAAAATGTGAGTCTCTGCTTCTCTATTCCATGTTCTCCCCGGCTCTTCTTCGTGCACGATGTGAGTTTTGTGTAGTAAAACGGATTCAGTTCTCTTTACCGCAGTGCCATGTAGGAGAAACATTGTACAAATATTTGTTCACCTCCAGTTTGATGTGACACTGAGGCCATCGTCAAGCTGAGGAAACTGAGAATTCATCCTCTGCAGGAAATAAATCCCTTTCTGTCAGTCCTGTCATTCTGAGTCACTTTTATCAGTCTTTTATTGAGTCTCCTGAGTTTGTCCCTTTATCTGCTCTTTTCACAGCCTCACTGCAAAAACTCAGCAAAGCTTTTCTGAATGTTTCTCCCCCTCTGCAGTAAGACTTCTGAATACTCTGCAGGTTCTCTTTCCTGAGTGATCGCTTTATTTTGTTGTACATGTATTTATAATTCATACTTTATAGTTACTTTTCTTTTATGTTTTTTTTCTGAGTTTAGTGTTCAAGCTGCTCCTAATCAAAGTGAGATTCAAAGTGTTGTTTGGTTGATTGATTTTTTCTTCCTATTCTGCACACCTTGCTGAGTGTTTTGAATTCTCCATTTTCACATTAGCAGCAATCATAAATCTTTCCATGTTGAGCCTTCCCAATGTTTTGTACTTTACTCAGGAGAGTATACATTTGTTTCTGCCTGATGATCCTCGAGTTAAGTCTTGAACATCGACGACTTAATGTAGTTTGATTAAGAGCGCTAAAAGTCATCTTGTACAGAGCACGTCTAAACCCTTTAGAGGTCCCAACTATATCTTTGCACTCTTACTCAGGTTCTTTTATTTGTACCTGAAGGTAGAATTGTTTCTCAGCCAGTGAGATCCGACATCCATTATGTCACACAAATTACAAAACAGAAACTACGAAGGGAAACTATTTAAAACCTAATAAAACATGATAAAAAAAACAAAAAAGTGCTCAAGGTTCCACCAATCATGGAATATATGAAATATCAACAACACATCCAATAAAACAAATAAATAACCTCCTGAATTAAGCCAGGGTAAAAATAAATTATGGAATTAGATAATTATATTAATAAATATGTATGAGCAAGTTTATCAACAGCTTGTTCAGTTTAGTCATAGCAGCAGGAACAAAGTATATTTATGAACAGCTTTGTTCTGCACCTTGGGAGTAAAAACCTCCATCCAAAGGGAAGACACTGAAAATCCCAAAGGATGGGAATCATTGTTATTGTTTAAGCATATATAATCCACAATAGTGGACTGTAAAGCAAACTTAATCTGGAAAACAACGGTAATGTTTCATTCTGTGGCTGCAAGTGTGAAAAAAATTAGCACATTTTCTGATACTCCAAGAACGACTTGACTGTTTCATGCCTGAGTTATGACATAATGGAGCAACAATTTGTTTTTGTTTTTTTACTTCTTAGAACATAGACTTTTTTTATAGTCTCAATTTCTATCAAGTTAAAGAACTGTCCACAAGAGTGGACATCCTGCACCGCTTTAATGTGAGAACAGATTACAATAAAGTGTTTTGAGTTTGTCACATGTCCATGTGGTGGATACAATCATTGTGAGTTTCAAGGTTTCTTCCTCTTTGTGTCTTATACAGGAAAAATAAAAACAAAACAAGCTTGATGAGATCAAAGTACCTTGACAGTTGCCTGGAGGTTTCAAGAAGAGCACAACAGCAGACATTTTATGTGAGAGAAAATGTTTCAAAACGTCATGTTGCAAAACTATTATTACCTGCAGCGCTCCTCTAAACCAGAAGAATTTAAAGGATATTCCTGAGCTGCATGTTATTTATGACCTTGTGACCCTTCTCTGAAATTTCTGCTACTCACTCACTCCCTCTCAACAGCACGGTGTGGTTTTAGGTTTTAGAAATAAAAGGAGCTATAGATGCCATGATAACCAAAGATTTTGCCAAGTTTTAACTGCAGTTGATTTAGTCTTTAATATTCATGTCTGTTTGTGCTGCTGCTTGTTTTAGCCTCTTAACTAAACTTGAGCACTGCTGTGTCCCCAGGTGGGACTAGTCTGACTGCCGTAGTACCTTCATTTTTCTACAGAGGGTAGACATTTGAAAAGTTTTCTTTCGGTCATATTTCAAAAAGTCCACATGATTTGATTTTGGAGGTCCAGCAATGTAAATCACTGGGCGTTGTTTTCTCAGTGTAAAACACCTAGCTAACAAGCGAGCCACCTACCGCTAATTTCATTCTCACAAAAACTTAAGATAATGTAAAGGTCAATGTAAGAGTCTTGCACGAATGAACACCACTGTTTACTTCTCCTTTAGAGTGTAGATATAATCTCACTGTGCAAGCTGCTGTTCTGTTTGCGTACAGCAGTGATTCTCAACCTTTTTGAGTCACGACCCTCCAAAATAAAAGCTTTGTGTTTCATGTTATCATGTTATCTGCAGTCACTAACACAGCAAACATGCAGTCTGTGGGAATATCACGACGCACCTGCAGCCTCCTAACAGCACCAAAACAGCCATAGACAAATGATGTCACTGGTACAGGCGACCCCCAGGCAAACAGATGTTACTTCATTTTCAAAATGTCATTCTTTTCTTCTTCTCCACAACAATCTGCCGACCACCAGAAATGATCTTGTGACCCCCTGAGGTTGAGAATCAATGGCCTTCAGGTTAAAGTTTTAGTGCAGACCTGGTCATTAATGGCTACCCCTCATGTCACACTTGTTTCCTCTCTTTCCACTAATTCAACATCATCATAAACGCAAAAATAACTACAATAGATTGTTATAAGAACAACGAAAAATATGTTCAGAGATAGATATAACAAAAAAGACAGCAACACTATAAGAGAAACAAATCAAATACGTTTGAAATCTGCCTGTGGTCTAATTGAAAGAATTCTGCACACATGCATCATTAAACTGGAAAATATTTATATTGTGCAAACTGATTTTCTGATGTGGTATTGTATTATAAAACAAGTCTTAATGCTGGACTTAACTGACGGAAAATAAGTGAGTCACATGATGTGTAAAATTCATTGTGGCTCTAAAACAATATTTATTTCCAGAGGCAGACTCCCTCTGCCTCCTCTGAGCGTCACTGTGACTTAATCGGGACACATCAGCGTTCCCCGGCTAACTTCAACCTCACAAAGCAGTTTTCTTCACATGTCCGCACATCCCGCTATATTTAGATCAGGTGAGACGAGAACGAGCGTGTTTGTGTGTGTTTGTAGTGTGTGTGAGGGAGAAGAACTTTGATGTGATTTCAGATGAATCAGGCTGTACCTGGTCGCTGGCTGCGTTGGCTGTGTACCTGGGAGGCTCGGAGGCTGGCAGCGTTGCGTGGGTGGCGGTGATGTAGGATGGAGGTGGAGTGTCTGTGGAAATAAAGCGTACTGCAGGGAAAACACAGTACAGGTACAGTCTGAGAACACGCAGTACTAATGGCAGGAGAGGCGAGGAGAAGTTCTCTTCCTATTCCATCATGAAGCTGCAGATTTGATTTCACCCCTGCAGCTATTATCGCAGCAGTGCATTCAAAAAAAATACTCACATGTCTGTTTATATATTGAAATAGTTTCTACTTGCTGGAAATATTCCACCTGTTCTGACTTACTGACACATTCTTACATGGCAAAAAGCTGCCAGAATATTTAAAAAGTTATCCTGCTGCTGGCTTTGCTTCTCTGACTTAAAGGAAGAATGTGCAACTTTTTGATCCAGTAGATGTCGCCCCTTGAGCACCAGCATGAAACCAAAACAAACTGCTGTTTGGAGACACCTCCGCTATTCTGAAGCCTCTGCTCTCCTCCATCAGCTCATCTCCAACCTCTCTCTACTCGCTTTCACACAAAGGAGTTATGAATTAGAATGCAAGATAATTAAGCACCATTAAGCGCAAGCTGCAGACAAAATTGTCCTTTGCTCTTGCTGCAATCACCTGTGTCCTGCATTGTTGTGTTAGCAGGCTAATGTTAGCACACTTTGGTTAGCTCATAGCTTCATATTGCACATAAGTTGATGTGGAATGACAGTGATCTAAAGACACTTATGTAACATCCGAATAAGCAGTGAGTATGTTATTCTTCTTTTCTCTAGTCTTTGACTAAAACAGCTTTAATACACAAGGTCGTCCCGTACATGTAAACATGATGTAAACACAGCTCCAACAACAATACAGCTGGCGGGACTCATGCTTCTCACTCATTGTATACAGTCATGACTCAGATAGACATTTACAGAGGATATATTTGATTTCTGATGTATTTATGTGTAAAATGTTACATACTGCCTTTAAGGTCAAATATAACATTACATTTAAAGGTCCCATATTATGCTTTTTCTGGTTTTATATGCTCTTTAGTGTGTTTTCCAAGTGTCCTGTGCATGTTTAGGCACATCTATTTGCAAAAATTCAAAGTCCGCAGAAACGCGGCTTGTCCTACGTCCTACGTCGTCCTGTTAGCTGTAGCATTAGCTGCATATAACGCTCGGTTCTAGACCCCCTCGATAAAAATTTGTCAGTCCAACGTCATTGTCAGTGTGAGATCACTGATCTAAGCCCAGCAGCTCATGTTGTATGCCCGTTAACTTCTGTAGCACGCCCACGATATGCCATAGCCTGCGGTAGCACAGTAGTGCTAAGGTGCTAATGTTTTTGCTCCCCGGCCCTCGGAGCCAGAGTGGCTGAGCGACTGACCAATTACGGCAGAGCCGACAGGCCGACCAATCAGATCAGACTTGGCACACGTGGGGACTCTGAACGTGGGCACTTCAGAGCCTTAGAGAGAGTCAGAAGCGAGCCGGTGCATGGAGCGACAGTGAAAACAGACACTTTTTTATAACTTTAGCTTTTGTGAACATACTTTAGTAGGTACATAGATTAAATATATAAACCCCAAAAGGGCATAATATGACCTCTTTAAACATTGCATTGTGGGATTGTAAGCAGAGAGGTGTGTGCATGTGAGCTTTCTTCGGGGTAATATAAAACTTATAAACAACAAGAAGCATCTGGAATATTCTGCTTGAAAGAGTACAACTACATAATGTGATAGATGAGAGTCTCATTAAGGTTCCCACAATAGCAGAGTAAATAAAAGCTGAGGTAATACAAACATCTAACTGGTTAATTCAAGTATGATCATTTCTCTGCATACCTGACAGTGTATGACAGTCAGCATAGTGCAGCTTTATTTATGTCTGACTCGTCTAGTGAGAATCGGAGGAAAAAGCAGGAGACATCTGGAACTTATTCATTTCAACTGGACTCTTACTGGTGAGTCCCAAAATGCTTTCCACTCTACATCACTTCTTCAGAATATAGTTAATGTATGCATGCAATGTCAGATGTTGGTGCCCCCTTGTTTTTATCTCAAAGCTGTTTCAAAGTGATGGCTCTGTACATTAAACTTGTGCCATATTAGGCCCTGACCACACAAAACACCCACACCCAAAGTAATGAATCATTTATGATTGGAACTAAAGTCCGGCACTGCTGCAAAAAAAAGACAAACAATCAAAACTCAACAGCCTCAGCCCTCTATATTTATCCCTGCATGACGTCTCTCAACATGCAGGTGTAAACACTGGCTGATGTGTGGCTATTCTTAATATAAGTCTGTTTAAATGATTTCCTGAATGTCGTCATATACTTATATATATTTGTTTGTCTGTCCTCTCCTCTAAACTATTTAGAGTGTTGTAGTACTGGAAAGGGTTAACAATATACTCTCTGTGTTACTTTTATCTATGAAAATCAGGGGAAAAATTACTAGTCCCGGGGGTAAAATGCAAGATGGAGGATTTATTATTAAAAATATGAACTGTATCTGTAAATATTAACTGTGTACGTAAAAATAATACATTTTCGGGGGAAATATCCAGAAGACGGTCCAGAAAACTGTCCATAGGGCCGAGACGACTCACCTTGTTTGTGTCAACTAATCAAATGTATACAGTTAAAAGAGCTGAATGTAGCATCATTTTCCCTTAATTTTACTGCACAAAATGAAGCTGCAACACATTTTTGTGAGCGTAGCTTCCTTTGTCTACTACTATATTTCATCTTTAATCAATAAAAAATCACTTTTGCTGAAATAATTATCATTAATTAGGAAATAAGGGACCCATAACATAAAGCTTTCTCAGTCTGTCTGCTACCTGTTCAAACTTGATTCTGACACCTTTCTCTTTGTGTCCTGCTGCACAAACTAAAGGTATTAAGCACCTAAAACTATCAGCAATTGACTCATTAAATCCTTTTCTCTCTTTGAATAAATTCAATGCATCAACAACTTGAATGCTAGGTACATCCAAATCAAACACAACCTTCTAGTAAAGATGAATCGTCAGAGCCAGACAGACAGTACACATCAGAGATATTACTGTGACCCTGAAATGATCCGTTATGAAAGAGACGTGCTCACAGGAGCCGATCAGAGGGAAGAAGGTCGGGAGGTCTTCCTCTTTTAAAGCAATAAGATTTCACAGAAAGTAGTAGACGGAGAGGACCAGGAGGAGGAGTGTGATGCATTTTTACCCCGAGGAGGAGCTGCAGAGCTGGGCTGGGCCTTTGGGCGAGTCGGTGGTTTCAGTCCAGGTGGGAGAGGGATCCCACTGGGAACTTTCTGCAAATGAAGACGCAACACGAAGGTTAGTCTAACAGCAATTCATTTCAAAGGTGAAAAATAATTGCAATTTCCTCCCAGCAAGAACCTAAGTATGTAGCTGAAAGGAGCAGAGTGACCCTTTTTTTTAGAGAGTTTTTATGTATTTTCCCTGACACTGCAGCTTTTCCTGCAGGTCCTCAGGGGTAAAGAGATAAAGCTCTGCTCAGCATCTGAACAACCTTTAATGTGCCGCTATTACACCTCCCAATTGAAATCATGCCTGTGTATTCTCTTGAGATGAGCCCAAATAGTCGAACAATGCATCATAAAGTGAATCAGAACATGAGAAAAATACACTACCTTTTCCTTTTTGCCTTTGGATGACTTGACATCTGCAGGATCAAGCAGGGACATGGGCAGAAGTCCTCTCTGAAAGAAAGATCAGACACTGAATGACGACAAACATCGATTTAAAATAAAACAACTCACAAGCCAACAGGGTTGTAAAAGAAGATGTGTTATCATCGTCAAATATCTGTTTACTAGATCTGTAAGTGATCAGTTTGTAATTTACACATCAAGCAGTTAAAAATCAACATGATCTTTCATATGGAGTCTTATCAAGTTCTCTTTTAACCCTGGTTTGGTCTCCGCCCTCTGCAGAGAAAGCTATCTGGCCATTCAACGTCTCTAAATGCTCCGCTGTATTTATCATTAACTGTCATCTGATCCCCAGCAGGCAAAACAATAATAACAAATAATAACTTCTTTTTTTTTTATATTATTTTTTGGGCTTTTGTGCCTTTAATTGAGAGATAGGACAGTGGATAGAGTCGGAAATCAGGGAGAGAGAGTGGGGAAAGACATGCGAGAAAGGAGCCACAGGCCGGACCCGAATCCGGGCCGCTCCCCGGAAGACCATAGCATCTACACATGGGGCGTGCACACCAACCACCACGCCACCAGCGCCCCTAAGAAATAATAACTTAATATAAACAGCTGCCGTAGATTGTGTGTGTGCATGTTTTGTGTTTGTTTCTCCCTCCACCCTACTGCTGCTGGTGAGTGAGCTCAACTAGCAGTCAAAAGCCCTGTTTCCACCAAACGGTCTAGTTCAGTTCAGTTCAGTACGGTACCCATTTATTGTTGTTTCCATAGTCAAAAGTTGGGAATGGTACCAAAATAAGGGATCCTTACCGTCCTACTTTTTTTCACCGATCCGACTCTAATGGTACGGTTGGCTGTGGAAACGCAAGCAAGATCAGGGTTTACCGTACCGAACTGTACCAAACTGTACTGAACCAAACCGGACCGCTTGGTGGAAAAGGGACTTTTAGGTCCTCAGCGATCGTGTGGAAGCTGAGCTGATCTTACTTCTTCAGTGGAAGAAGGGTGTTGTAGTTTCTCTTGTTAATTAGACATTTTTTTTGTTTGTGTTTCATCATGTCAGTTTTTGGTTTCTCTTGTTTTGAAAGAAGCTTGTTTTTAGTTCAATTGTGTATCCACTTTAAGTTGTTAATAAATAATTTGTTAGTTTTCCCCGTTCACCGCCTTTTATTCTTCATCCCAGATTTTAAATTTTTATTGTAACTCCACTCATCCCCATTTCGGGGAACATAACAAGCTCCTCTAAAAACAGAGATTTTAGAATGACAAAGAAAAATGATTCACATAAGGCAACACAAAAACAGAAACCAGAACAATAAGTCCAAACATAAGCAAGAAATAACCTCAAGGTACAGATCAGATAGAGCAAGAAGACAAAAGATGTTTAATCACAGAGAGGAAATGAGAGGACGAAAAAGAAGACGGTAAAAGACATGAAATCAAAACAATATAAGAATATTAATATAAATACATTGGAACATTTCTCAGGAATAACAAACACACATTCTGTGGGTAAAGATTTCCACTGCATGTTCGGCTCATTACAGATTCAGCCTCTCTCTCCTCACCTGTCCGTCATAAATGACGGTTGCCATCCCGTCCCTGTCCTCCTCTGCGAATAAAAACACCATGGCCCCCCCTGGCACAGTCAGCTGTCCGGGGCCCCGAGCCATGTAAGGGGTCTGCAGACGCATGTACCGAGAATCCCTGAAATGAAGCGTTTGCCGGTGTTATCTCCTCTCTGTGTTATCAGCTCAGAATAATACTTTAACTTTGTGACAGGTGATACTCACTGAGGTCCGTCCACTTTGGGTTCATAGAAACCAGGTTTCTGATGGAGAAGAAGAACAGAGTTACTGAAGGGACTTAGTGATAACATTATTATTTATTATTCATGCTGACACTGTGATCCTTTTACCTGCATCCTTAAAGGTTCAAAGCCTCCGAAGTCATCATTGGGAATCATGGAAGAAATCACCTGAAAGCAGAAAATTTTACTTAACTTAATTATCTATAACTTCAGATTTCACTTCTATGTAAAAACATGTCATACTTCAATGTTCTATATTTTAATGATGGTATCAAACAATATGTGTGTGATTCAAATTAATTACATCCTCTTTCTCAAGCAGAAAGCAGCTCGTCAGTGCTCTGGGGCAGAAATATTTTCCTCAAGTCAAGACAATATTTATGGCAGGATTAAGAGAAGTCAGTTCTTGTGTTCCCTCACAGTGACAGCAGAGCATCTATTAGCATTAACCCACAATCTCCCCCTCTCTGGGTTTTCTTTCTCAGATGGGATTCTGTAGAAGCACAACTTGGGCTCATCCTCAGTTTGTGCATCTAACTAAACAACAACAACTTTCATAAAAATAAAAATAAATGGTTAAAAGACATAGTGGTGGGGGCGCCCCATGTTCAGAGGCTGAAGTCCTTGAAAGCGAACGGCCCGGGTTTGAATCTGACCCGTGGCTCCTTTCCTGCATGTCATTCCCTACTCTCTCTCTCTCTGTATCTAAAGAAAGGCATACAAAGACCAAAAATAATAATAATAATAATAAAAACAAAACTGGTTAAGAAACATACTCAGACAACTCAGACAGGCAACTTCTCGGTAGTGCAAGTTACAGCAGTAGAAAGTCTTTCCTGCCAGGTGGGCGGTGACATCACATGAAAACTATGAATATCCTGCATTACACAGGTTATCTGTAAGGGACTATGTTGAGTTCCAATTTAAAGCTTGGACTGCTTCATCATGTCTCTTGATTTTATTTTAACTTAAATCACAAATCACCTTCAGTTTGAAGCAAGATTCAGGTCCATCACACATTGTGCTGCTCTGATTATTTGTAGCCTCAAGGAGACATTTTGGCTTTTTGAACCCATAAACTGAGAGGTTACAGACTCAGTTGCATTTTCAATTTGCACAAATGCTCCAACTGTTCTGGCTGGACCGACTTGTTGATATGTTGATATATAGTTTATTCTGAATGATGTGGCTCGATCAGCGGCTTTTATCAGACTTGCATACGAGAGAAGAAATGCAGCTGGTAGGGGGGGTCTCTGAGTAAATCTGTTGTGTTCCACTGACACGTCACCTTTGGTTTATTCTTTCTCCCAGCGTGGCAGAAACATCTAACCATACACCTACTGTACAGAAAGCATTGATGATGGGGTCTCTCTACCTTTGCTTTGCCCAGGAAGTCTCTTTGCTGCAGCTGCTCCACTTCCTGTTTCCTGGGACGAAACACCACCCCCTCCGGCACCAGCAGAGGAGCCAGAACCTCCTCCCTCTGAGAAGAAAAAACAGAGAACAAAGAATATGTATAGACATGTAATTACCTTTTCCCCCAAGTTTAAAATCACTGATGTAAGTCAGAATACTATCAATAAATGGTCAAAATCATGTTAAGAACAGCCATTAAAGAAGCATTGAAACGTCAGCACTGGACTTCAGAGTCAGCTCTCACTTTGTTTTCTGTTTGTATCAGGTATGTAACAGTTTCATTACATGTAGCTCTAGCAAGAGTCGGGTCATGAATTTATATATTCTATATTATGTTGGTTTTATTGTCCATCCTCATTTGGAATGAACTTCTCCATGCATGCTCACCCTGTCATCAGCTGTTCTCATCACCTGGTCACATCCAATAGCTCTCCACTCCCTCATTGTTAGCCTTTCATATTGCTGATGGCTTAAAAAAAAGAAGGATTTGTCTTCCTCCCGGGCATTTATGCCATCGTTCTGTGCGTCCCTCCACCTCCCCATAAATACCCAGTCTTGGCAGTTTAACAAGCTTCATACTACTAGACAACTATTCCACAAATCTGACAAACTCTGTATTCAATGAGAGACATTTGAAAGAAGTGCCTTCCCTGAGGCTATTCTGCAGTTTGAAAGTGTTATTGTGTTCATGGTTGATTTGTTATCTAAAGGTTGTTTCAAATGTTCTCTGCCCTGGTTACTATGAGCACATACTTTTTCTAACGACAATTGGCAGTGTGAACTCGATTATGAATGAGATGAGCATAAATATAACCTGGTGCCTCATCACTCCAGAGATCAACGCTCCTGCTGGCTGTGACTTTTGATCCTACGCAGCAGACATTCCTGCTGCGGGAACTACACCACCTGCACTCACTTTACAATGACACACATCTTGCAGAATACACTTTACCTTGTTTTTCTAACACTAATATGTGTCTCTAGTCTGTCTACAACCCCCCAATAATGAGAAAAGTCCATCCTCTCACGTCTTTTGCCTTCTCCACTTTTCATAAAATGTGTGCTCAAACAGGCTGTTTGGAGATTTACCCTTCATGACATCACAAAGGGCAGTAACCCCTCCCCCAGGTGGGTGACACTCCCACAGCTAGGTGTTTGTTCTGTCCTCTGAGTCTGCCTTCTCACCGTAAACAATAGTGCATGGAGTGAGAAAGCCAGAGTCACACCCCCTTCAAGAGGGGCGTGGTCAGACACAGCTCATTTACATTTAAAGGTACAGACACAGAAACAGCCTGTTCTGAGCAGGGCTGAAATAGAGGGGTTTATAGGCATGATCAAATACAGGATCAGAGTGGATTTAGAACAAGAAACGTCACCGATATGTTTTAGGGCGCTCTGAGACTTATTTAAACTTGTTGAAAAGGAGGAGAATATGTGACCTTTAAATGGGTTAATTGTCCTTCATTATGACTGATAAATGGCACACCAACTGGACAAGTTTACATTTGATTGAATCTTAAAGGAAGTGAAGATGGCTCAAACTTTCCTCACCTAGTAGAATAATCTTGTTACTGCTGTTGTTATGGTAACATGGCAGTTACGAAATACAGCTCTACATAGAGATATGGCACAAACAGTTCAAGAGCAGTTGATTTTGGACATTTTTCACCACAGCGACTCACCATGACGCTGTCCAGAGCCGCCTCTATGTTCCCCCCTCGAACTCCCCCTCTCTCCTGGGATGCTGACAGCAGCACCTCCCTCGACTGCTCCCACTGGCCCATCCGACAGTAGACAGCTGCGGCATTATACAACACCTAGGGGACGCATCACATTTAGAAATTTCAGTAGCAGCCCATTAATATTCATCCATTTTTACTGCATGTGTCTACACTCACTTTTACTTCATCATTTACACACAGAGAACTGTTTTGTGCAGGAACAAGTACCACAGACTGAATCATCATTTAGCTAAAGATTTTGTCTTTCCAAACTCTCTTTTTGGTTTTGGAACAAAAACACCCCATGCACTGAGTTATTAAGACACTGGAGAGTGAAGCTATCAGCTAACACTTGTCAGCTCCAAAAGGTAGAAATCAGCAGAGCAACATGTCTGTGAATAAGATGCTTCTATTCAAGCTGTGATTTAAACAGCCAGAGACCTGTGCCAGTTTCACTAGTTTGAAGAAAAACAGCCTCAGACATGTTTTGCAGAATTAATTCATTTGAGTGCTTCATTTGAGTGCTTCATTTGAGTGCTTCATTTGTCAAATTCACACGTACGATGTACTCTCTAAGAACTAAGGTTTTCAAATGATTTGTCCCTGAGGAGCAATGTTCTACTCACAACTATTTATTTGCCTTAAAGGAAGTCTTTCTTGAACTGAGGTTCATGAAGGTTTTGGTGTCAGACTAAAGGATATATTGTAGAACCCTCACAGGACTACGGGGTTATGTAGGTGCAACGCTTATTAAAAGACAAGTTTTAGAGCATCCTAGACGGGTTCTAGATGATACACTTGAAATATAAAAGGTTTCTATAGACTTTTTCACATATTCACTCCAGAAAGTTCCACCTCACAGCAGGAGCCTTTCCCTGTCAGACGAGTGAGGGGGTCTCAGGAGGCAAGACGTGACGTAAAAAGATTAGCGCAGAAATGGCAGACAGAGCAACAGAGTGCTATTATGCTATTATTAAAATGTCTGCCTTTAAATCAATGCTTCGTGTTCTTCAAAACATTTGCTGTATGAACTAAAGAGTGAAGAAGAACATAGAACAGAAAACATAATGAAGCAGTTGTGTTGCTTGCATCGAGATTGCTTCGTTTGCAGGATATTCAACATCATCACACCCTCCGTCTCCTTGTGTTGAGTTTAAAAAGGGACATTTTACTGGAAAGCTGGCAGGAAAAATTCTGAGTAATTTCAAATTTGGCCATTTGCATTCACACATGCAGCTTTGACGGCTGAATTGTAAAATACAAGAAACATTCCAGTGATGGTTTGAAAGTGATAAAACACTTGAACCGGGGTAGCCTACAGATTGCCATCACTTAAACATTTTTCTGAGAGCGCCCTTCCTGGACTCTAAAAGCACATAATAGAACATCTATCAGCAGAGTTAATGGATGTAAAAGCATTTAGCTTCACCACAGACAAAAGGAGCTTTGACATTACTGCACAGTGCAGCGATACAAGACAAGCTACAAGCTACATGCTACAAGCTACAAGCTACAAGCTACAAGCTACAGGCTACAAGCTACAAGCTACAGGCTACAAACTACAAGCTACAGGCTACAAGCTACACACTACCAGTTACAGGCTACAAGCTACATGCTACAAGCTACAAGCTACAAGTTACAGGCTGCAAGCTACAGGCTACATTTGACTGATTCCATCATGCCTAAAATGTAAGTAACACAAATATGCTTTACGACAAGTTTTTTGCAATTTAGCAACCATTGTTTTCCCTTCATTATCATCATCAGTACCATCTTCATGCATGCCTTAGTACAGCTCATGTAATCCACTCTACAACCAGTGTAAATAAGTTCAGTTTGTTTATGAAATCAGCACATCTTTTTTATCAAATCAGATCCGGATCAATGAGGCCATGGCTTCATTTTTAACGATATTCAGAGTTCAACAAAAGAAAATCCCGCTGATGAGTTAAAGTGCCTCCCACTCTTTACACCTTAGCTTCGCTCTATCTGTCTGCAGGTGCATCGTGTCTAGGAGGCTGCAATGTGTCTTATCCGTGTTTCAGAAATATGTGCTGTTGTGTAACCTCGTCTTAGCCTGCATCAATAGGGCTTTGTATGCTCCCAGGTGTGTGTGACATTTCAACCACACAATGGAGGTGATGATGATTCAGCTCAGTTCGCTCTGTTTTCATTCCACATCACTGACAGAGCTCACGGGATCTGATTTCCTTTTCATTTCATTTTGTCAAAAAAAGCAGACTGAAGGCCGCGGTTTACCTGTATCCATGCAGGTGTGTGAAGCACCCTGTGTGTGTGTGCGTGTGTGTGTGTGTGTGTGTGTGTGTGTGTGTGTGTTAGGCTGAAAGTCAGACCTGCCAGCTGAACAGTTTGAATCGTAGTCCAAGCTGTCTGTAGTCGATGACCATGTTTCCTCTCATGTGTTTCTGTGCCCAGATACAGTCCGACAGAGCCTCTTCCAACCTGCACACACAGACAAACAGAGAGATACTGTCAGTTATAGATGGAAAATGCTTTAAAACTAGAATTCAGCACCTGAATGTCTGTACAAACGCAGGACTCTGTGATTTTACAGGCCCAGAAACTTCCTGGAGTTTTCAAATGATTACTAGCAACCCCGCAGTGATGAAAAGTCTCCAGGAAGTGAAGGTCAAGACCAGAGACGGTTTTTACACAACAAATATTTCATGCTTTGACGGTGGAACTTTCCTTTACAAGACGATCTGATTCAAAACTGGATTCATGGGCTACGATCACATTCATTAACAATCTGTTTGAATAAAGAGCGATTTCATCCGATTCATCCAAAGCAAATTGATAATGGAATTCCAAGAACTGTTATTTTGCTTTATGGAACTGAGAGAAAATGGGGGGAAATGTATCATTTAAAAATAACATGTCTTCTGTTTTGTTAATTATAAATCAGAGAGCATCTAACTTAAAATATTCTAGCTATGAGCGAGGAAGGGACAGAAACTTTGATCTTAATGAGGAGGTATGGTTGACCCTGTCAGTAGGGATGACATATTTTTTCAGAAACTGTGATTGGTTGATCTCAAAAATAGAGAACATAAAAAGAGCTTGCTTAAACTTGCTACACACTTGACGATTCTAACAACATGCAGACCACAGACTTAAGGACATTTTCAACTGATTTTTAACATCATAATCCTCCTAACGCACACACTAGAGCAGTGTTTTTCAAAGTGGGGGTCCAGACCCCCTGGGGGGGTCTCCAGAGAGTACCAAGGGGGTCGTGAAAACTTGGAGGGAAGAGAGAGTACAATGGAACAAGAATAAAAAACATATTACAGTATTTGTATAGTAATGTATTATTAGATGTTATTCATAAATGCATATTTAAATATACAGTACATACATTTTTGTATTTTTGTGTGATTGACTGGCGAACAGTCCAGGGTGTACCACGCGTCTCGCCCCCGAATGGGAAAAATGGTAAAGAAAATGGATGGATGAATGTTCTACAGTGGTTCAGTTATGAAGTATTTGGGTTGCAGCTGTAGGCTGTAACATACAGGTGTAGCTTTGTGTTGAAGTGAAACTTAATTAACGCATCAGACTTCTTGCCTTGCATTTTCTCTTCACACTATTGGCGCTCTGACAAACACTAGTGAACACCACGACAATCTGCAAACATGATTTTTTTTTTAATCTTACATCTAAGAAAAGGGAGAAGGGGAAATCTCCTGGAAAGACAAACATTTGAAAAACATG
Organism: Labrus mixtus; assembly: GCF_963584025.1. NCBI lineage: Eukaryota > Metazoa > Chordata > Actinopteri > Labriformes > Labridae > Labrus > Labrus mixtus. The sequence continues at coordinate 5,827,765 of NC_083616.1, read as the reverse complement.
GTCTTTTCTTATTTCTATTTCTGTCTCCCTTGTCTTGGTTATATTACTAAAATGACAACCATTCTCTTCATACTGTGTAAGAATCCTGTTTGTTTCTCATGTAATTACTCTATGCTCTCTTTACTGAACATCAGCTGCCTTGTATTTGACTGACATTACAGGATAGTAGCACAATGGTTTTCACTCCTATCTCAGTATTCTCTATGGTGAGTTGTTTAAAAGACACTCTGCGACACTGACATGTCTGTCATTGTGTCACAATAGTTTCATTGTTAGTCTTTAATATATATGGTGTATCTATCCTCCTACCTGTCAATCTGCATCATCACAGCTGCTCTCTGGAAGAAACCCACTGCTAGACGTTGATCCTTGGAAATGGTGAGGTCTAAAGCCTGGACATCACAGAGATGAGGAGACAGGTTAAAGTTCAAGTTGGACACTGAAAGCCTTTCAATATGCTTCATTTATTTATTATTATAATTGTAAATTGTAATTTTAGACCTGCTGACCTCGGCTGTTATGATTATTTACATCAACTGATTATCATACTTTGCTGTTCCTGCTTAAATTACTCATACTTTTACCATTATTATCACCGGCATTGTTGCCATACATCTGTATATCTGTTACATCTGTCATTGTTGCTCTGTTTGTTTGTTCTATCCCTCTCTCTCTTTCTCTCACACAGTCGCAGCATATGGCTCTTTAACATGAGTCTGGTCCTGCTCGAGGTTTCTGCCTGTTCAGAGGAAGTTTTTCTTTGCCCACTATAACGTTGCTAAATGTTGTAAACAATAAAACAAAGAGTACCGTCTAGACCTGCTCTTGAGTGTCTTTTTTGTAATGTGTGACTGATAAACACTAGAATACAACATGTGGAGTTTTAATACCTCTGGCTACTTCAACTTTCCCAGTCCAAGAAGACTTCCTTATCCCCTGCCCGCACTAATAGCAAAGAAATCATTCATCGACTAAAATGGCCACCATATTGGCTTTTAAATCACAGTCTTCCATTCGAATCCCCCCCCACAAACACACACATTGAACCCCTTTACACACTCATGCCACAGACCTTCATGGCCAGTTCCAGCTCTCCCAGAGCCAGGTGAGCTGATGCAGCATTAAACAGAGTGCGAGATGAGTGTTCACTGATCTGATCCAGTTTAGCCAGAGATCCTTCCCAGTCCTTGGCGTCCACCGCCTGCACCGCCTCGTCCCACAGCCGCAGTAACTCCGTGTACAGCATCCTGCAGACAGAGACAGCAGGAGAGTAAGTGAAGGTGGAATGACAGGTGAAGTGTTAATGATAGGCTGAACTACACTCTTACAACTTAGCTGGTAACAAGATTACACATTTCATTTGTCCCCTCAACAGCCTCAGCCAACCCTGTGATATTTCTATAACCACACCTCCATTACCATAACACCAATGACCCAGGAATGATAGACTTATTGTTTGTTGTGGTGGTATCAAAACAGGTATTGGTATGATTTGATTTTTACTATCGAAGTTTCAAATTCTTGTAATGGACTGCTTTAAAAAACTCAAACTTTGTGTTACAACCTCAAATCAAACCATAACAATGAATTAAACTTGGTAATATCTGAACCTTTTTGGAATTTGATTTGTTTTTAAGGCTTTTACAGTTGATTTCCCTTTTGCAAATTTGACCTTTACTATGAGAGTCATGACTTATAGAGAAACAAATATATATACATTAATATTACAGGCTCACTAAGGGCCCGTCCTCCCCTGGGGCCCATGGCACTGGGGCACTTTTTCCCCCCAACTTCTACGCCCGTTTCAACAAATAATAAAAAGTTTGCCTGTGAAGAAGTGGTTAGTTCTCGCACAAAGAGGCTGTAGTCCTCAAAGCGGGCGGCCCAGGTTCAAATCTAACCTGTGGCTCCTTTCCCACATGTCATTCCCCACTCTCTACTTCTGACTCAATCCACTCTCCTGTCTCTCTAATAAAGGCATACTAAGCCCAAAAATAGAAAAAATAAAATACATATAAAAGTTAAGGAAGAGGGAAAACTTTAAAGTGCTCAGATGTTAATCAGGAACAGTCTGTGTATTTTTCCTGGAATACTTCCTTGTATTGTGGCCAGCCCTTCACTGCACATGTCGCCCAGTTCACTTCATAGAAAGCTGAATAATAATCAGAGAAAAGTTACAAATCCTCAACATTCAGACGTCTTACCTGTTGCTCCTGAGTGGCAGTCAGGTGAGAGATCAGTGTGTGTGTGTGTCTGCTCTGCCTCCTCCGCTCTGAGCCGACAGGGAAGTGAGGCTGAGAGAAAACCGGCCTCCTCCTGAGTCTCCACCCTGCTGTCACAAGGAAGTCCTCCATCCACATTCCCAACACTCACACACACGCGCGCGCACACACACACACACACACACACACACACACACACACACACACACACACACACACACACACACACACACACACACACACACACACACACACACACACACACACACACACACACACAGACTAAAAAAGGTAGAGTAATGACTAAAGGACACACACACATGAGTCACACAGGGTTTATTTAAACCTGTTTGACCTGATAACCCCACCGGAGATTATATCTCCTCGTTAGAATAGATTTTATTTCAACATGAGTTTTTCCAGCAGAGGTTGTGTGTGGGATTTTTCTGCATTCATTCACATCATCTCTGTGTCACGTACACTAAGAATAGGCGCAAACAGATGAATGGTGCAGGTGGGAGGTGAAGAACTGTCCAGGTTACTGTTTTCCTAAACACAATCCACTATGACTCTTGTATTGTTATAAAAGGTTTCTGTAGTAAGTCTCATAATAATGAGTCATTCCACAATGATATCACTCTGTATGAAGCTGTAGTCGATCTCTTAGGTTTACATAATAGGATATCTGAGCAAATTAGAATCTTTCTTAAGTGACCTTTGACCTCACTTTACAAGGAACATGTCAGAGAAGGAAGTCAAGGGGAAAACGTCGGGTTTCCAGTAGACGAACATAAAGTAATACGGTTGGGTTGGCATAAAAATAATAAAGTCAACAATCAAGGAAATCCTCCAACTAAAGGTGTGCTTTGGTGTTCATGTTGCAGCTCCTTCAGCCAACGCCTCATCCCCCCCAGGTGCAAAACAGAGTGCTTCAGGCGCTCCTTTGTGCCCACTGCCATAAGACTGTACAACAGCAGCCTATGACATCAATAACAGTCCATCCTTGACACAAAACTTCACCCCCATAAAACACTACCCACATGACCTGCTTCATTATTATCATTGTATTATTATTATTATTATTTAGGTCAATATATATATACATATATACTGTACATTCTATACATTTTTATTATATTATTATACTAGTCCATATTATATAACATTTCATTATATTACACTATATTGCTCATATTGCACTATATTATATTATATTATACTACATTATATTATATAACTGCACTCTGCATTACTGTGGTACAACACTGCCTCTCTTCTCTGCTGTTTACATTACTTGCTGCTATTTATTTATCATACCAAGTCACTTTAATCACTTGTCACTTTATCTTGTCATTCTCTGCAAATACTGTCTCAGTTCTCAGTTCCCCCCAGTTACCTTCATCATTCATTTTGTACTGTATATACCCCCTGTTTTTATTTTATTTTTTTATTTATCTTATCTATTCTGTTTAATGTGTATTTTGAGCTTTCTTGTCTGTGCTGCTGTAACACCCGAATTTCCCCTCTGGGGATCAATAAAGTATTATCTTATCTTATAGCATGCACAGTGTGACTCCACTTATCAAAAAACAACACATGATATCAAAATATAGCACTGCCCAAACACTACATTTTATTTGATTATTCAGTTATTTCATTTTATTTTACTCTATTTCCCCTTTAAGATGAGTATGAGTACTTTAGGATGAGTACGATGAGTACGATGAGTATGATGAGTACGTCTTCCATTGTTTTCCTAAGATCTTGACTTACTTACTTACTTACTGTTGAACAACAACACGAGAGAGGTCTGGGAGGGCATGAAAACCATCACAGGCTGCAAGAAGAAAGATAACAACACAGAAGATGGGGACCCTGTGAGAGCAAACCAGCTCAACCTGTTTTTTAACAGGTTTGACTGCCAGGCCACTGCAGCGAGTGTCTGCCCCCCCAGCACCTCTCTTCACATCCCCACCTCCCCTGACGACAACACCACCCATACTGCCACCAGGACAAAGACAACACCTCCCCCTCCCCGACACTCCTGTCTCTCTAATAAAGGCATACTAAGCCCAAAAATAGAAAAAATAAAATACATATAAAAGTTAAGGAAGAGGGAAAACTTTAAAGTGCTCAGATGTTAATCAGGAACAGTCTGTGTATTTTTCCTGGAATACTTCCTTGTATTGTGACAAGCCCTTCACTGCACATACTGCCACCAGGACAAAGACAACACCCACCACCCTCTGCACAGCACCTTCACCAGGCAGAGGAGTGTGTTCAGTGGCAGACTGCTGTCACAATCCTGCTCCACAGACAGACTTAAGAACTCTTTTGTCCCCTTGGCCATACGTCTGTACAACACCTCACGGTTATGGCAGGGGGAAAGCACACACTTGGACTAAATCTTCCTTTTTCCATTTCCCATCTGCACAGCTGTCCCAAGAGTCAGCCTCTAGTTGGACACTTGAATGATCACCTCAATTACTTAAACAGCACCTTTAATTTAATGTTTGCACTGCCTGTTATTTAATGTCTGTTTTTGATAATTTTGCACAATCTGCTTTTTAAACATTGCTGTACATATATAAACAACACAACTTCAGAAGGTCAACACTTTCTTTATTTTTTATATTCAGGTCTAATTACAGATTTTTTTCCTCAACTGTTTATAGGTTCTTGTTTAAATTACACATATTTTCATCCCTGCACGGGTTATGTACATTTCTTGTATAAGTCTATTTTTAATTGCACAGGTTTTTTCTAGGGGTATTCTTTAAATCTTTTTTTTCGGGTTAATATATATGTATGGGGGGGGGGGGGGGGGGGTTTGCGATTTAATTTGAAACAAATGTTTCATGTCATGTACGTCTTTGTAACCTGCTACTGGATGCTTTGTAGCCCTCGGGATCAATAAAGTATCCATCTATCTATCTATCTACTTATCTCACTTATTTCAGGATAACCACCCTGGTTTTCTGGTAATAACTGTTTTTTCAAGATCTTGAAAAAAAAATATATTGCATAAAAACAGCATTTTTTTTTTTTCCTTTCTCAAGATAATTATGGATAGGTGTCCGCTGCGGGCCGCCATGGTGTTGTACTTTATTGTTTACTGTAATGAATCTGTGGTGGTCAATGCCTTGCTCTCCTGTTTGGGGTGGTCTGCAAGTTGCAGGTTGGAGACTTTCACCACCATTTCTTCAGAGGAGTAAAGTAACCAGAGATACACAAAAGAGCAACACAAGCAGTCATTCCGTCCTGTGGCCATCAGACTCCTAACACCTCCTGACCCCACGGGGAGTCACACACTTCTTGAAGCTCGCCTTTAGACTTATTCCACCCCCGTCAGCAGCTATGACTCATCATTTATTTATAACCGGCATTTTCTGACTTGAAAGTCAAAGTCTTGTGAAACACTCATTTTAAATTTCTTGCTTTGCAATTGCTCATTGCTACACCCTGGCTTCAATACTAAGGCTAGTTGTTAGTAGCCTATTTATAGATCACATTTTTCAACATTTACACTGAATAAAGATATTGTATTTATTTACATATTATCTTATACAATACTATTATATTATCTATTACTTTGTTGGGTAGTTTTTTCTATTCATGTCAAAATTATTGTCTTACAAATAATATCAAAACACTGAAACATTAAATAATTGAGAAGTTGGCCTTTAAAAGTTGCAGTAACGTGTGTTTGTGTGCAAGTGTCTCACCAAATGTGATCACATCAAATGTATTTGTATTAATCAAAACATAAGTTTAGCCCTCCTCGTTTTTTATTTCTTTTTTTAGTTTGCCTACTCCCAGCTGATAGCCATTGTAAGAGACAAAAAGATCGATTTTACGCATAGACTGTAAATATGACGATTTTACGAGACGCACCTAAACGCAGCACAGATGAAAACACAAGTCCTGCGTCACGTGCGATCAACGCATGCGCAGAAGAGTCAGACGCAGTCACTCCAACTGTGTTGCAGCTTCTGCAACGTAATCTTGAAACATGAGTAAGACATTAATTGTTTTCAAGGTGTTCGTCACCCTGCTGTTTGTTGATGTGCTACACGGGCTTCCGTACAGTCATTTTCAGGTAACGCGCTTTATTTTAATCTTTGATAATAATGTGTTTCTGAGTCTGAGACCTTTTCGGATCAAACTTCGACTTTCAAATGACTCGTGCTATTGTTCTCGTGATTGACACACCTGACAGATGAAAGAATAATTCAGTTTTATGTTGAGTATTGTATTTCTTTACTGCAGTCAAAGAAACGGAATGGAGATAAGAGAGAGCCGCACATCACGGAGCTGTTCTTCACGCAGACTCTGGATCACTTCAACTTCAACAGCATGGGCAACGGGACCTTCAACCAGCGATACCTGCTCATAGGTTAAACCACTTATTCAAACCCATTTACAACTTGGAGAGTAAATGAGAAAATGCCTCATTCTTTCTGTTTGTCCTCCCTTTCATTTAGATAATTTCTGGAAGAAAGGCTATGGTCCTATTTTCTTCTACACCGGAAATGAAGGAGACATCTGGGAGTTTGCACTCAACTCTGGATTCATCACAGAGCTGGCTGCTCAGCAGAGAGCCCTGGTTATATTTGCTGAACATGTAAGAGGACACCAGGACAAATCAGCACCAACATATTTGACTGGTCGTTTTGCTTATCGAGCAATTTTGACTGAGTAAAGTTTACAGATCATGTGACAAAAAGGGAACTAGAGGTTTAAAGTTTGACTCAGATTGTCAGCTGAGTGTTGGTCTTCTCAACATCTTCAATTCTTCTTTGACAGGGCACAGAGAGTTAAAACAACATGTACTCAGCTGGAATATCTGTGAAAATGGACAGATAGTTGTGTGTCTATGAAATAGTCTCTGTCGCTTTTTAAAGCAAATGTAAATGTATGAATGTGGATGATTTTATTGATTTCCCGCTTAGTCAGAAAGTTGAGAAAATGCTCATCCAGATTTCCAAAAGCCAGAAGACGCATTAACTAATCATCCTTATTTTGGCACCAACATTAAAAATCTGATCATTTTCTTTGTAAAGCAACAAAAAACTAACTTTTAAGAAGCTGAATCCAGCAAATGTTTGACATCTTGTATTATCAATCTATTTTGCAGGGATAGGATTTGTTAGTCAGATACATTTAGCCAGAACTACAAAAACCTTTTAAATGCAGATTTTAGAACTGAATATAAAAAAGCTGATGTTTTTTTATGAGCTAGTGTGACCATAAAAGTAGTTTTAGAGTAACAAAGAGTAACAAGAGAGGTGCATGGTGTCATTAATTTGATCTGAGTAAAACTTCAGCTTTGACATTTCTTGTCTTTGTTTTGATTCTCTCATCAAGCCTTTGTGTGTCTCTCCCTCTCTCAGAGGTTTTATGGCAGATCTCAGCCGTTCGGCAAAGACTCGTTCCTCATCCCTCAGATCGGCCTGCTGACGGTGGAGCAGGCGCTCGCCGACTATGCCGTCCTGCTCACCGAGCTGAGACAGCAGCTGGGAGCCACTGAGTGTCCCGTCATCGTGTTCGGGGGCAGGTACGATCCAACCGTTCTAAATATGGTCTTATATGGCTTATTGAGTCACTTTTACTTTTCTTCTTTTTTATGCATGCTGGAAAAATGATCACTCCATAAATGATTAAACAACTAGTGGACAGGTTTCAAATCTCCACCTCTTAAAGTCTTAAATGAATTCATTATAGAAGACAACTTTACAAAGAGATCACATAAAGGATGCACTTTCTATTCTATTTCTATTAAATACAACACACACACACACACACAGAGAGATTTAAGAACCCTAACTTGGTATCCACCCTGAGACACCAAGAAATAAAACACAAAAAAGTACAAAATAAGTGGACAAATTAAAAATAAAACCTCAATTAAAAACTTGGCTGAAAGGTCAAATGAAATGAAACTCCTTTTAGGGGCAGAATAAAAGTTAAATTCTTAAACCTGTCAGTGACTGTTTCCAAAAATATAAGACAACCACTGACTTTATCCTTAAAATTAGGACTGGGCAACGATTAAAAGTTTTAATCGCGTTAATCGCATGAGTTCCTGTGATTAATCACGATTAAACGCATTGTTATACGCAAAATCCAATAATGTATTCAAAAGTAGTGTACAGCGCACTTTTATTGTAAATCTACTTCTCAACTTAAACAATGTAATCAAAGCAAATAAATACAAAACTAAAGCTTATTGCATTGGTTGCAGTCTGGACACAGAGTGGTGTGGGTCTCCTCTCTGCTCTCTGACTGCAGCTGGGTCTGCTGCGCGAGGCTACACTGACAGCCTGTGAGAGCTTTTGGAAGGGGGAGGGGCTTACGGCAGCACCCGCTGCTCGTTGAGGACAGTAACTGCAGAGCAATACGTGCTTTCACGTCAGTTTCTTACACCAAAAAAGTCTCCAATAACACCAGAAAAAGTCGCTAGATTTATCGCTAATAGCTGTTGACAAAAAAAGTCGCCAAGGGGGTTTGGAAAGTCGCCAGATTTAGCGAGAAAGTCGCCAAGTTGGCAACACTGTTTCCTCTTTCCTGTGAGCGCCGCAGCAGACATGCGCAGCAGTAAGCAAGATAAGAGGCTCGCTCACGATGGAATTTTACAAAATAAAAGCCAGTGAGCAACAGACTTTTACAATAAGAAAATACATAATAAAAACTGCGTTAATGCAAGATAAAATAATTGTCGGCGATAATTAATTAATGAGTTAACGCGAAAATAACTTGTTAACGTGCCCAGCCCTACTTAAAACATATTTTGGATAAATGATCTTTTATTTGAAGACCTCCTCTTTGTTTTAATTTATTCAGATATTCTCCCTCTTCTAACCTGAAAACCCTGTCCCACAGCAGCAGACTGTTACTTTACATGATTTGATGCTCATAGTGGTTTAACAGGATGACAGATTTATTGTGTACTTGTATAAACACTTTAAAGAAAATGACTTGTGCTCGTCTATAAAAGTCTCATGACTGCGGTCATGCACACCATTAATCTGCCTTTCAGTTCCTCTAATCTTCAACGAGGAATTCACTTACTGTGAAAGAGATTACATCTGTGGGTTTACTAATAATATCCAAAAATACCTCACTTATAACTAACAGGCTTTTTGGTCTACACGTCCCTGATTATATTTATGAGCTGTAGTTATTTTTAACAGCATGGGTTTAGGATTACTTTGATTTAACAGGCTGTGTATATTTGTTCATGACTAAATGCAACAAACAGTAAATCAACTTTTCAGGTTTTCTGACTCACACTACATGTCACATTCAGCCGTTCACACACTGATGGTAGAGGATGTTACTGAGTGGCCATCAATATTAAAGGAGCGATATGTAACTCTAGTGTTTAAAACGGCTACTGCAATCCAAATTAAAAAAATTAGAGAAGGCTGTCTCCCCCTCACCCCCTCCTCCCTGAGAGAGTCGATGTGTATGCAGGTTGTCATGTTAAGCTTTAGTGTTTAACCAGCTCTGCATCAGTCTTGAAATCTTTCTGTGCATCTCCATCATTGATCCTAGTTTTACAAAGTTTCTACTCGTGGAGCTTATTTAAAAAATGCTGAGGCTTCAAGTTCGGGTTGAATTACTTCTATCTGAAGCTGTTTGATTACCCGCTTCCATCGCTGCAACACCTGTTGGTTTACTGTGATAACTGCTCTCATATCTGGCAAACCGGCTGTGTGGGGTGTGGGGCTCCTCCCTTCTCTTTGTCAAAACAAAAACAGACCAATCAGGACCAGAATCTAAAGTTAGAAGGAGGACATACTGGATGCTGCGTTGTTGTCAGAGAAGCCAGCACTTCAGTATGTTTCCTTAATGTCTGATGAAATAGTCAGTTTATGATTAAATTCTGTAGATATCTTACGTATTGCTCCTTTAAAAAATAATTTTTGAAGAGACAAAATCTATTTTTTTTATGAAGAAAACTATGTTGTTAGAAGAAGATGCTAATACAAACATATTAAATGTTCTTAACTTGTCATATTTCTCATGTTTTCCCTCAAAAAACAGAGCAGTATGATTTCAGTCTAATAAAATATTTTATCACTTCAGTTCTACTTTCTTCAAACCTCTATAATCACCTGCAGATTTATTATTCTGAGTATCTTATTGACAAGTTTCTTTGTTTCAGATGATGGACTTTAGTTTAGCAAACTGGCACTAACCCGTTTGTTGATCAAACATATTCATTCTTATCTAAACGTTGTATTTGATGTGATTTCTCCCTGCAGTTATGGTGGGATGCTCTCGGTCTACATGAGACTGAAGTATCCAAACATCGTGACTGGAGCTCTGGCTGCCAGCGCCCCCATCCTGTCCACTGCGGGGATGGGAGACTCCACACAGTTCTTCACAGATGTTACAACTGTGAGTGCATGGAGTCTTTTTAATCTGTCATTCAGACTGAATAGTGGTTGTCTTGTTGTCTGAACTTGTTTGCTTTCATCCTGATTTCTTGTTTTCTGTCTGACTGACTGAAAAGTCTATTCTTCCCTCTGATCCGTATCCTGAGAATTTTACATTCGATCAGCATCACACTAAGCTTTGCAGTGTTAGATAAGAAGTAGAAAAGGTTGCTTGAGGCTCAGTATTCCACACATTATGAAGAGGCACTTCCCTAGTGACCGATAAGCTTTTAAATATCAGATTGTTTGTCTCAAAACAGTTTCTGAAATATTTTCACGTGTCGTTCCTGGTAGAGAAGTGCATTTTAAATAAAATTACTATTTGACCTGGTCTCAGTCTGGGATCTTAATTTGTTAGCTTGATGCTAAGACGTAACAGAAATTGCCGTTTTGAAAAGTTACAAAAAGACTATTAATATCTCTCAATCAAAACAATAAAAAGATGACGTTGAGCCCCCCCTCAATTTAAAACGAACCGACCGTAGTCAAGACAAACGGACATCCGGTGTTTCCTTGGCAACGATAAACATTTCGTGTCTGCCATGGCAGCCTCCACGTCAAGCTCCTCTTTTGTTCTGATTTTAAAAAACTGTTGAAAAACTTTTATAATTCTAATTTTTCAGGTTTCAGTTATGTGTCACTTGTTTTCTTTTTCATCTTTACCATCACATCAGCATTTGTTATGTTTCTTTTTGGCAGCTCGTTGAAGAGATGTTTGATTTCTAGAATGTTTTATGAATTAAATAACTTGTTTTTCTCTTTTCACAGGATTTCGAGAATGTTGCTCCTGAATGCACAAACGCCGTGAGAAGAGCTTTCCAGGAGCTCAAAGAATTAGCAGATAACAGAGGTGAATGTGTGAGGTGATATCTGGAGAGATGATTGTATTCATTTCATGTAAACAGAGGATCAGAATCAACGTTTTAAAAACATCATAGAAACCTGAAACACCTTGTTTGACATTAGAAACTTTTATCACACTGAATGACATCGAGTGTTTCAACATGATCAGAGAGATGTTCTTTAAACCTTCTCCTGTTGTGTCTGTGTTCAGTTTTCAGTCACATCCAGTCTGAGCTCCTGCTCTGTAAGGCTCCGACGTCTGAACAGGACATCAGACATCTGTACCTGCTGCTGAGGAACGCCTTCACCCTGATGGCCATGCTCGATTACCCCTACAGCACCTACTTCATGGGCAAGATGCCGGCTAACCCCGTCAAGGTGAACCGCTAAAAACAGAACAGAAACTTCAAACAGCAAAGTCTGTACAGCGTGCAATCAAATCTACCCTGATCTCAATCCTTAACTAAACAAATACGAGAGATCCTTACAAGGAGATATGACCTCATGTTAAACAATACAAATCCCCTTGCGTATCATCATCCTCTTATACTCAGGTATAAGACCATTGGTCAGGTATATGACCATTTCATTTACATTCAGTTGTCCATTCAGACGTAAACAAACAATGACGTAAAACAGAGGAGAAACCGCCGAACAGAGTGATACTACAAGAATAAAACTCTGTGTTCCCCGTCTACACATCAACACCTCAAACAGAGTTTCTGATAGTCTTCACCTGGAAGGAGTTTTTCTAAAGGTGCTTTTTCAGTGACCTAAAACACAGTTTATGTACGAAAGACCAAAACACACAGGAAAACCCAAGTTTCTGAAGAATATCTCCTACGTGTGGAACAGGCCTTAGTGTAACAATCTGAACGTGTCAGTGACAATAATAAAAAAAAGAGTGTACATACTTTGATCAGACGTACAGAATCTCTTCCAGCTCAAGCGAGTTACTGAATCAAGTCCAAGACGTTGTTTCCTGATAAAGATAAGATAGAAAGATAGTTCCCGAGTTAAATATAACAGTCTCCTTTCATTTAGGTATTTATGCTCTATACATTCTTCTAATAAATTGGTGATACTTAGCGTGAGTAGTATGCAGGATTTTTTCTTTTCAAGTAATAGTTTGTCCTTATGCACCTACAGTACCTTATGAGATAGTTGGATGGGTGAACACCTTAAAAAACTTGATCCATACATTTAAAACACAATGAAGGATTATACATATCTAGAGTCAGTCAGGCTTTAGTAGATCAAACTCTTCAAATCAAATGTTGGTCCCTGCAGCAGCATCACGTACAGCAAAAAGAAGAAAATGGTTAATATGATGAGTACTGAATTTCCCCCTGGGATTAATAAAGTATTTCTGATTCTGATGCAAAACTTTGATGCAGTTTTAAAGAAGTACATGAACATCAGCAGGTGTGAAATGTGTTCTGAAGTAAAATACAAGACAATGAACATGCATAGAAAACATCCTTATGTATAAAATGAATATAAACATGCATGTGTTTGTGTTTCAGGTGGCCTGTGAAACCATGCTGAGAGGATCTGACCTGCTGGCTAACCTGAGGAACACTGCAGGTACACACACACACACACACTGAACACTGAATTTATTTTTCTACTACAGATCAGAATATATATTTTTTAAATTTCTCATATTACATGAAGAGAAGCTCTTCAGTGGTTTAACAGATGCAGTTCACGTCAGCAGACACCAGAGGGCAGCAGTCAGCTTTAGCAGTTAGCTCAGTCAACCACTAACCTGTGTGTATAATCCTGATAAAACAGAAAGTGTGTCCTGTGTAGACCGTCAATAAAAAGGTTTATAATGATCAAGTCAAGGCACTTTGTTTATACACATTTAAAAACATTAGGACTTGACCCAAAGTGCTTTAAAGTTTAACTATTATACTGATCCCCATTTTAAAACTCTCATTAGGCAACTGTGGCTCAGTTTCTAATAAACATGACTGTGTAAGGTATTCATCTTTCGAGTATAAATAAAGGTTAAAAAGTTTGTAGAGTTGGGGTTCGATCCCCAGCTCCTGCAGCCATGTGTTCTTGTGCAAGACTCTTTTAACCCAGAGTTTCTCCCGCTCTTTCGTTGGTGACGTGTTAACGTTTATGAATGTTCTTCAGGGATCGTGTACAACACCACCGGGACGCTGACCTGCTTTGACCTGTACGGGCTGTTTATTGAGTGTGCTGATCCCACCGGCTGTGGACTGGGCTACGACAGCCTGGCCTGGGACTACCAGGTACTCCAACGGCACAGAATATAGTATATGTATGAACTTTGACTATAATGTCAGTATGTGATCAGTACAGGTCGGTATATGGTAAGTGAGGTTTTTTAAACCTGGGCCCTTTATGACTGACAGGAACAAATAGTTTAAGAATTGCTTCAGATTATTAGCTGCAAAACATCCTATAGCCTATAATATCTGCATCTTAGCTTTCAGACTCAATTCACCCAATCAAAGTACATCAGCTATGGAAGTATGTCTGTGTCATCTGATTTTGAAACTACAAAGCCATTGAATTTCTAGCACTGAATATTTATAAACTGTAAATATGTTTCTGAATTGTTTGCCCTGTTGTGTTTGCAGGCGTGCACAGAGGTCAGCATGTGCTATGAGAGCAACAATGTGACCGACATGTTTCCTCCCCTGGGCTTCAGTGAGAGTGACCGAGAGCAGTACTGCCTCAGACGCTGGGGTGTGGTCCCCCGACCGAACTGGCTCAAAACACAATTCTTTGGTGACGGTGAGCACTGAACACTGACACATTCACTCACTTTAAATCAGCCAGTCAAAGCAGTCAGTCATACAACTGTTAAGTGAAAGCTACAGACGGAGAGTGAAGCCAAAACCAAAGTGTCTTTCACTGCATTCTTTTAATGACCAGCAGGGGGCCGTTACACTGTTTTCAGAAAGTAGGGTATAAGAAAAAGTTTACAGTTTATTTACTCCCTCAGTCAACATTTTCCTGATATGTTCTCAATCTTTAGTTGCAAGTCTTCTTCAACACAGCATGATGGTCATTTAGTAAGTTATGGTCCCATTTAGAGTCAAATAGACCAGAAAGAAGGCGAGGATTTAGTGCGCGGCTACCCACCGAGGCGACATGTAAACTACACTAAAGGTGGTTCCCTCAGCCGACTCATTTCCTTGTTGGTTAAATGGAAATTTAAAAGACCTAAAACACAAGTCTATATGTAAGGAAACACCCACTAAACAGTCCAAACTGAGCACAATTTACTTTAAACCATCCATCAGTAAAAGGTAAACAAATTAGTTTTCTGAGTGTGGCTGATGTTAGCAGTGCTCGCACCACCAGCCATCGGTCTTTCTCACATTTTAAAAAGTGTATTTTGTGTGACCTTTAAGATTTACATGTCTGTGCTGAATGTGGTTACAGATTGCTCCTTTAGTTTAACCGCAAACACACAACTTTAACTCCACTTAATCTAAATACTGCCTGATGGGAAGCTACTACGTGATGCTGTGTAGTACATTCACTGCGCTTGTTTACATCCTGGCAGTAGAGTGAAGAGGGAAGGCCCTTTAACTGGTGCTACAGCCAGTGTATGGCTGGCTTCAGCCCCGTCTAGTGGCAGGTGGCTGCATTACAGCGTGAGCACAGAACTTGACCGCCAGCTGAATTTCCAGTTCTCAAATTCCTGAGTATTCAGTACTCCGACGTTGTTTTTGTTTCTCATGACTCTCCTCTTTTCTTCAGAACTCTCCTCAACCAGCAACATCATTTTCTCCAATGGAAATCTGGACCCGTGGGCCAACGGAGGGGTAAGTGATGATCACACAGAGTTACCCCTCAGTAAACTGTGAAGTGTCTGTTTTCAGCCTGACTCATTCTGATCTCTGCTGCTCAGGTGCGTCAGTCCCTCAGCCCTTCACTCGTAGCTCTCAACATCTCTGGAGGAGCTCATCACTTGGATCTGAGGTACAGCACAACAGACTCACCTTCAGGCTGTTTTTTTTTAAACACTCCAAAGAATTCACAACATTTCTCTTTTTATGCTTTACAGAGGGTCCAATGATGCAGATCCAGTTTCGGTAATCATCGCTCGCAGGACTGAAGCAAACCTTATCGCACAGTGGGTGGACAACGAGAGGATCAGATTAAGAAAATCACCATAAAACACATTTTGTTTTTGGACTTCTATGAGGAAAAACAGACGAAAAACATTTATCTCTTGTCAAATCTAAAGTTAATTCTCAGATTATTCTGGCAGAGGCTTTTACATAACGTCCATCCTGGAGACAGAAAAGATAGAGAACGTTATTTCACTTACAGTAAACTTCTGGCTCCCTGTCTGAGTGTGTTGCCCGTCAGACGGAGTCTCTCACTGCTGAGGGAAATAAAAACTTACCTCTGACAGCTCGAGGACAATCCATTTGGCTGAAACAAAGTTCTTTAACATCCGAGGTATTGAGCTTCTTTCAAGAGAACGCCCGAACATTTTCACATCGCACTCCCAGAACACAAACAACATCAGAATCAAACAGGAAGCTGGATCAGTAACTCTGTAACGATCTCGATTGGTCAGTGATCATCCTATAGTGATGAAAATTGTTGCTGCTTAATTTTCTTGAAGTTTTTGTACCAACATGTCTGAGATGACTGCAGACTGTCTTTGTTTCATCGCTCAATCATCGACACAAGACTTTCTTCTCCCTGTTTGATAAAATCTCTTTTTATTTGTTTTTTTTTTACAAAATAAAGCCAATCCAGCGTTTATTATACATTATGTGACGTAAACAGTTCATTGTATGTTTTGAAAAGATTGAAATAAAAAAAGGAAAACACTGAACCGTACTGCACCATCCACTGACCCCGATGTGAATCTGTGTGTCTCTGAACATTTAAAACAGCCCCCGTAATGCTCTGACAAAAGAAAGCTGCAAACTTTATTTACAGGATATCTGAAGCATCTTTTTAACACATTAGTCCTTAAGAAATTGCAGCACATTCACAAATGTTCTCTCTTTGCATTCTCAAATGTTTTTATGATGAGTAAGAGGCCACATCAACTTTGACCCAAAACATGATAGAAAATGGCAGTGTATGTTCCCATAGTGACATTTAAGCCTTAAGAAAAACTAAATCAGAACTCATCATCCCTGTAAACAGATGAACAGCACACTGTCTGATCTAAGAAAAGCCTTTCACGCTTCATTAGGAGACATGAAAACGTGCATACAGTAACAGCTGTTTCTCTTTAGTACTGTGGTCTAAAGGAGGTTTGAGGGTAACTTCATTTTTGAGTGCATTTAAATGATGCCCCCTTAAAGGCAGGGTTGGTAATTTTCTATAGATTCACTTTTTAAGATTTTGGTTGAAATTGTCTTTAGGTCCTGACAGACATTGATAACTCTAAGAAACACTAAGAAAATTTGTTGTCTGTATCAGTTGTTAGCATGTAAAAACTTTGAGCAATGTCTGCACGAGGTACCAATCTGATGAACCAATCAGACGCCTCCCTGTCTCCTTGCTCGCTCTCTACTGCTTGTGTGCACTAGCCCACACTCAAAGCGCATCACTGATGACAGAGTTTATACTCGGCTAAATTTCTACACAATGAAAGCGATGAGCTGAGGTCCGCTTCTGGAGCAACGGAGCTCGTGGATGTAAGTGAGGGGGCGTGGCTTTTGAGGGAGCGCAGAGGGGAGGGGGGTGGGTGCAGACGGACCACTGAGGGAATGCTACTTTCAAAACCATTCTAGTTTTCTTAAATTACCAACCCTGCCTTTAAATGTACTTCTTACTGAGCCCTCATTATGAACATAAAAGGAAATAAATCTCTGCATGTCTGTGTGCAGACTCCTACTAAGTACTCAATGACTTTAATCCCAAAATAAGAACCACACTCCAAAAAAAAAAAAAGAATCCACACAACTGAAATTTTTATCAAAATCACTTAAATATTTCCTTTTAATTCAGTTTTTCCTGAAAAAAGTAGCTTTGGAAAAATGGCTTTTTAATTGATTAAATCCCAAATGATATTTGATTCTCAGTGTGTCTTTGGCTCGGGAAGATGCTCAAATACATCCATGGAGGGATCACACAGAGCCCTTGTACGCAGGATTTTAAATACACACACTGGTAGAGATTGGTGTTACGTAAAGCTAAGGCTTGCTTTGAAGGACAGCTATAAATACATCGATCATTTTTTTCATCATTCAACTGGAAAAATGCTCTTCTGCAGTGATCCCGATGGCCTTTGTACTGTGTCGATGTGTGCACATGTAAATACAGCTCGAGTGGAAGGAGAGGTGACAGTTTACGGTTGTCTTTTGAAAGTTGTCTGAAGCAACATTAAAGGCACGAGTGAGACAACACAAAGGAATTAAATATTTACAGGTTTGGTCTCATTATAGATTCATTAAGTTCATCCAATCAAACGACTTGAAGTAAACCATTATTTACAGGAATGACTGCAGCCGCTCCGAAGCTGCTGCTACTACAGGAAACTACGCCAAATGCACGAGGAGAGTTTACGATAGCTGCAATTATACCTTTGAAAATATACACTACAAATCAATATATTACACTAAATCAATACTCTAATTCATTTCTCTCACTTAGAAGAAACACAAATGTACGCTACACCTTACCGAGGAGAACCACAAAAAGAAGAACGAAGCTGAACGTTCAGAGAAAAGAGCGACGACGCTCCACAGAAACACGACAGAGCTTCACAGTTTAGAGGAAAATCTGCTGCTTGGCAACAAAAGTGACGTCATCTGAGCCCCAAGTACTCATGGATGCTGCGTTCAGGTCAAATGGGAATTGGGAAAGGCTTTGCAAGTCTTTAAGAGTTTTTCAGATATTTCAATCCCCACAGCTTACATCTCCATCATTTAAAGCAACATTCAATTATTTTAGAAATGTGATGCATTCACTGTTACAAATATGCACCCAGCTATCAGCACATAGAGGGGAAGAAAGGTGCCTCGTATTCCCCTCCATCAGACTTTGAGCCTGGTTAGTGTCAGCCTTTCATCAGGCTGCAGTGAGAACAATGACCCCGTCTCTGTTTTCTCAATGAACTGAAGGTTGATGTGACTGCAGTAGTCACATGTCCGGTAAGACATGAACGTAGCATGAAGGAAGAGTGAAACATATGAACTGAAGGCGTGCTCACACCCTGTCAGGAAGCTTCCCCCGTTTATAAGCAGAATACAGACGCTATCTGAGAATGATTGTAAAATACAGCACCTAAAGACTGTGTTACACACAGTGTGACGCCCCCTGCAGGAGCAGAGCAGGGTGTCGCTGCAGCACACAGGAGATGTTAGTTCAGACAGCTGCTAGCTGCTGAACTTTTCGCTACAAAGGTTACCGACCTGCTGCCCCTCCCAGTGCAGGGGTCAGACCAGCAGCACACCTGCTGCCCCTCCCAGTGCAGGGCTCAGACCAGCAGCACACCTGCTGCCCCTCCCAGTGCAGGGGTCAGACCAGCAGCACACCTGCTGCCCCTCCCAGTGCAGGGCTCAGACCAGCAGCACACCTGCTGCCCCTCCCATCGCAGGGCTCAGACCAGCAGCACACCTGCTGCCCCTCCCAGTGCAGGGCTCAGACCAGCAGCACACAGGCAGAGATGGAAATGTTCACGTTTCACCAGGAAGCCAAACTAAGAAGGAACGTTTTCAAAAACAGCATAGTCCTGACGAACAGCTTCCAAGCCTCAGCTATATCAAACTTGTTCTCTCCCTGCCTGCACGACTTTTCTGTCAGATTAAAAAACCGCTCAATCCACTTTAGCTCTGGGGAAGGATCTAAAAGTTTTCAATACGTCGATTCATTCTGTATACCACACATTTTAAAACGATACAATCTCTGTCATTCAATGATCAAGGTAATGAAAAGTACAAAAACGTTGTAATGAATCAACTGTCTAAGTTGCAGAAAAACTTTGCCAACATTTCAGTACAGAGTGCAGGGGTTTGCCTGCAACCTTTGATCATTGATAACAAGAGATGATATTGGGTTCCGAGGACTTTGATTATTGTTGCCATGGTAAAACAATATTGCTTGATTTGAACAAGTTTCATATCAAATTTTAAAATTCTGGTATCGTGACAACCCTAGCTCTAGGTCAGAAAAACACAACAAGGCAGCTCTCACAGTTACTAGCACAGCCGGTTGGTTTTGAAGGATTTGCTCTCAGTCTACATGGAGCGTCGAGCGATAATGAAGCTGGCACAGACTCTCTGTCTTTGATGCTACTATGACGCTGCACTTACGCTCCTTCCCATTGGCTGTTTGGACTACAGCTCCATTTGTGTTGCGCTCTAGCACAATAAATTATTTTCTTTTCATGACAAAACTGTAGAAAAAGTGTTTAACACTCAAAAGCAGTTATTCTATATTTCTTTAAACTCTGAATAGATTTTCACTCCCTGAACAGCGTCACTAAGTGAATCCCCCCCCCCCTTCAAAACTAGATACAGACTTTCCTTCATTCTGCTGCTTCAGGAACCATTTCCACTGTAATAACAAGAATAAGAGGCAGGAGTTAAAGAGAGAGAACAGGAGTTGGAAGTTGTTTTTGAGGGGGAGGGGGGTTTCATGGTCACTTCTGTAAGAAACACAACGGTAACTGAACTGAAACAGAGCTATACGAGAAGCTTTAAACTAAAATGTATGGGTCCAACTCAACACTCCTCCACCTCCTCCTCCCCGTCATCACATGGTTAAGACATCTTCGATTCAAGTCACAATCAGGTTTTTGTTGAATGCTGATTAGCTGTCATGACGACCAAAAACAAACTTTGTCACTACGGGGTCTACAAGCGGTCTGTGAAACAAACACGGCTCAGCCACTGACTGAACTAGGCTTTAGTGGCTCAAGGGGGGGGGGGGGGGGGGTTTATGTTTTATGGCTGTTAGCACATAGAAAACATGTAATTCATCAGTAAAAAGGAGGCTTTCTCCTGCTGTGGTCTGTCATGTTTAGACAACATCCGGTCACTGAGACAGAAGACGTAGGAATCATCTTGTTATCAGACCGTCCCTGAGATGTCTGTGATGTGTTTATGTGCGGTTGTGTATGTGTGGGTGTATGCATGTATGTGTGCGTGTGTGTGTGTGTGTGTCACGCAGTGGAAGGCCATATAGGCAGGGGATGAGCCTCCGTGTTGAAGACATACTGGTCCAGGCTGATGAGGTCTGGGTCGTCAGAGAGAAGCAGGTACAGGTATTTCAGCGTTTCTCCCAGGAAGAAGCTCTCCATCTTGTCTCGAGGACTCGTGTAGTCCGGGTCTCGCACGTTGTTGATTGAGGTGTAGCCGCCAGAAGAAACCTGAGAGGGAAAATACAAATATTCACAGAGACTTTTTTTTTACTTCTGTTCATATAAACGTTTAAAAGGAGTTATTTATTGACCCTGACCCCCCCAAAAAAAGGATCTGAGCTGCAAAAAAGTATTCACCGGTACTACCCCCTTTTCTACTTTCTATTTATTAATGGATGGATGTCAGTAATGAAGTTAAACATGTTGGGAACGAAGTTGAAACTTTGATAATACAGTGGTAAGGTTAAGAATAAAGTCAAATTGTCCACAATAAACTGAAAATATCAGGAATGACATGAAAACGTTTGACTGTATGGATTTTATTGATAATTGGATTCCCCCAAAAATCAAATAACTCCCCTCCCCTCCTGAATCTGGCTTATAAAATGATGGTATGCAGGTATCTTTTGACTTGTCTTTATCAACACTTTCACTGACCTTGGTGTACTTGTTAAAGTTTTGGAGGATCTCCCAGCCCCAGTCTCGGTACTTGTGGTCCCTGGTGAACCTGTACAGGTAGAAGAGACTCTCCACCGTCTCTGGTCGCAAGAGGTTGTGTCTGTCCGCAAGCTGTCACAGAAAACACAGAGGAGGCCGAACACTACTTTACCAGCCACACCTAAGACTTCACAGAGTAGTGCTACTACAGAAATCTATCCCTGAAAATCAGAGAGAACAATAACAAGTTTGGGTGATGTATATTTTCTTCCCCCTGGGATCTAGGAGAGCCTAAAGATGATGCAAAATAAGTTTGTAAGAATGACATTCAAGGACAAATATGTATGATTAGAGGACAGCAGCACTGTCTACCTTTACGTCGATATCTCTGTTGCTTCCTTCATGCATGTTGAAGTGGACAATCTCTGGACTGAGGCCCGTCTCCATCTGGACGTACATCTGGTTGCACGCCTCCATCAGCTGTTTGGCCAGATCCATGTGATCAGCGGGCAGGCCATGATGAGCTCCGAGGGCCAGAGTGCCCGGCAGGAAGCACACCAGGTGGTCCTGCAACGAATTCAGCTGTGTTAACCGAAATATCTGATAACGACCACTGAATAAACATTACTAGTTCATACATGAAGGAGTTCCTTCAAATAGTTTCCTCTGCAGTCTTCTTAAACCAAGAAGAAGAAAACAAAAGTTATCAGCTTTGATTTACTGTGCAGATGATCTGCTTTGATTGTTTGATGGTGTTGTGGTTATCTGTGCTCAGGTAGTGTTGAAGGCTGGTTATGATTCATGAATGGATTATATATTGTATGGTGATGTGGTGATGCACTTTGTAGGCTTTCAAGTTATGAATTTGTGTGTTTCAGTGACCCTCATGGAAACAAGCGACAGCCTCCCTCAGCAATCATTAAATTAGTTTACATTTTCAGCAATTTTTGCTCGACTTACAATAGACTTTCAACATGAATTTATTTATTTTTAATACCAACGGGCCTAGAAAGGAACAGACTCAGAATTACTTGGTACAATAAATTAATTTGCATGTAAGAGTGAAAAAGGAGCATTCACAACAACTCATTAAATCAGCAACATAAACCTTGAGTTTTTTTTTTATTACTGACCATTTTAGGGCTGAACTGTCCATGTGAGAGTTCTCCAACAAAGGTGAGACCATTGGGTGAAGACTTCTGCAACAGGTTCTTCTTCACACCTTCGATTGCCTGCAGATAGTCCTCCAAGAACCTAAAAGGCAAAACACACACACAAAATGTGACCACACGATTGTTGCATATCACATATTCATTTTTATAAGGTTTTCATCAAATATGCTCAAAATCTGTAATGCCTTTGTTTAATCTGTGACATTAAAACGTCGCCTTAATTCTAACAACAACTCTACTCCGAAGGTTGATTCATTATTCCTTAATATGTCTTATAAATCTGCAACATTATTATAAGCACTATGAGGTGTTTTTGTTGTTTTATGTCACAATGAATCTTCTCGTCAGTCGTACACCAGCATGGAGAAACTGTCAGGTTACATTGGAAACCTTCTATCTCTGGCTTGGTTATGAAAACACACTTATTAATATTCAATTATGGATTGTTGATTTGATTAAAGTGGACACTGATATGCAAGGATGAACTAAATGGGTATTTGTTTCGACAGAAAAAAGGAAGAAAAAGACAAAGCAGATGTAGTGTGTAGACATCGTGTTACAGCTACTGCTGAGGAATTCTTCAGCTGGAAGACTTATGAACATACAGTTTCCTATGAACATACATAAAGATAGTGTGTATAGTGTTTTACTTCTCAGAACAGACACACAGGACTAGATTTCCCTAACTCTTAAGTAGGCCAAAACCCAGAAGGGACACAACAACACACTTTACACAAATAATTCAGACACTCAAAGCTGCTTAATGTAAGCCTGTGCCCTCCAGTGTGTCCGCTGGGGATCGTTGTTCCACTTTATTAATCTTTCAGCCGCCCCACTGACACAGCCAGACACACCCAATGCTGCCAGATTAAATAAACTCCTGATTTAACACTGTGATATTAGTGTTGCACTCAAAGTTGGTTAGTTATATTTGAAACATGTGGTAGAGAAACACCTAGAGCTATGCCATTTACATAATCAGGGAATTCCCAGAACTGAAATAAACTTTATAAAGTAAAAAAATATCATTTTGTGCTAAGTGCTGATGGTGTAATCATGTGTGATTTCAGTTTCTGAGGATTTTCACCATGTTTTAGGTTGTGTGTAACAAAGCCAGTTCGGCCTCTCCCTAAATGCAGAGATGTTTTTGTTTTGAGAAATAAACAATTTATGTAATAAAGTGGTATTTATGCTGTGTTGAAAATAACAACACTGAACATACTGAATAAAAAAAATGTTTCCTCAATATTTGGCACATATTTGAATGGTAAATTCAAAAGTATTTATTTGGCCTGTTGCTACTAGAAACAAACCTCAATGGCCATCCTAATTTAGGCTTCTTTGTGCTTTACTTGTTCACTTAAAGTCAAAGTTTCTTTAAAAGACATGAAGCTTTGGAGAAGAACTATTTTGTTACAAAGTTGTATATCCTGAGTATATGTTTGTATGAACATGACCTTATCATGTCAGCTAATGTGCTACTTGATGAACTGAAATAAGGAAGCCTTAGTTTAAATGGATAAAGGCTCTGTAGCTTCATTTATTCAAATGAAGTTGAATGTGCAGAAGTTGATTTTCTGGTATGGTCCTTGAAGGTGTACATGTAGTTTAATAGATTCATGTAAAGTGAGCTGTGTGTCTCTTCAGTCTGACTCACTGGTTCTCCTGCTTGCCCCCCTGGATCCACTGTTTCAGCAGGTATTCATAGTAGCTGTCTGCTCGCGCTCCCAGTGTGTAGATGCCTTGATGGGTGAACTGCCCGCTGTTTGTGTTGATGAACATGGGCACCAGACCGTCCAGCTTTCCGTCCAGTTTGTGGACCTGGTTGGTAACTTCGGCCACCGCAGCCTGGAAAACCAAAGACAGAGGTCCAACCAAAGGATGAGTGAAGCTGTGAGGATTTTTGTGACTTTTATTGAAAGACTCAGAGTAAAAAAAAAAAAAAAAAGATCCTCAATGACTAGAAATTATTTTAAAAGTCTAACCAACACCCATGCCTCCACACTAAATGAAAGTAGTGAACCTTCTGCAATAAAGATTGAAAATTTCCTTTGCAAACTATCTGACCTTTCACCTTCATTCCTTTAGTGTCACAAAAGTCATTTTCTCTGGGGCTGAAGTTTTTAAACAGATTTTAATACTGCAAGAACGATCACCTGAAATGTATCAACTGTGCTTCAGAACATTTTAAGTTCTATACCAAGTTGGTCAGCGACAAAATAAACTAAAATAAAGCTACACAGACCTCCTGACCAGCCCTCGTCTTTAGCAGCGCATGTTCTAAATTAAAGGGATGGATGAAAAAGAGGTGAGAAGAGGAGGAATATTTTATCTGAAGGAGTTTTCACGCCTCGATCATTTGGAGGAGTTTTTCTGAAACGAGGGGGCGTTTCCCACCTTGGCCCGGTTCGTTTGGAAATGTGTGAACAACACAGCAATCTCTCTGGTGCAGAACAAAAACAAGCGAGGTGTCAAGACACTTAAACCCTTTTCACACATACAGAAATCTCCTGAAAAACTCTGGAGATTTGGCTACCCGGAGGTTCTTTAGGCTATGTGTGAACGTAAACAGCCGCGTTTTTCGCGCGGACTTTACCCGGAGTTTATCCGGCCAGACCCCTAGTATTTTATCCGCAGAATATCCGAGTGAGCTGATGTCTGAACGCGGCCGAATATACTCGATACGATTTTCAATTTGAGCCAATGGAAAGAGAATGACGTTTATATACAGTGACTGCATAAAGTGTCTGCACGCGACCACTATGATCTCCGTGCACGTAATTAAACGGCTGCATTCTGTTTTCTGTTCGTGAGTATGTTGTTCTCCTCTCTTTTGTGGATGTTGTTAACAAGAACAATATGAACCTGTCGGAGAACTTTTCAAACTGATCAGGAAATTACAACATAGGATTTCAGTTCTTTATGCGGCCGCAGACTGAAGCAAATGACCAAAGCTAACCCAAAATTTCTGTTACCAAAATATGAAAAAAAATAAAATAAAAATCAGATTCTTTAACTTAATGTTGGAATGGGTTGATAGCTCACAGGTGATGTCTCTGCTTACATTTATCAAACACAACAGACATTTTATACAAACAATACTGAGGACATGTCAGTAGATTTAATGCCCAATTGATCACTAACAACATGTGTTTTGTTCCTTTAATCAAATATGTTTTAACTACACATGGCGGGGTTCTGGACTGGAGCCAGCAGAATTAAGACTTCATTTAAGGAGAATCCTCGCGGCTATGTGAGCACATGCCATGTAACAAGAATTACAGAGAAATAAAGAGTTTCAAATGTGACCCATCACTTGTGACCCACAAAATAATCAGCATGTTGTTATCTCTATGAGAGAGATGACAAAGTCTGCTGCAAGGCAACAAAAGCATCGGCTGATATCAAACCTAATAAGAATCAAAAAACAAACAAGAGAAAGCTAGTGCCCTCAGTGTTCACTGAAAGTTAGCGACATTAGCAGCACGCTGAGGCCACACTGTACACTGATGATGGTAGAGAAAAAGAATGAAGGCTAGATCAAAAAGCTGCACATGTGAAGGTGTATCTGTCAGTGCATTAACAAGTGGACTGAGGCTTCAGGTACAGCTCTTTGAAAAGTGTTGTTGAACATCTGTGTGTGTGTTACCTGGTACTGTGGTTCCTGTGTGAGGCGGCTGAGCTCTCTGAACTCCAGCTGGATGCTTGTGACCTCGGCCACAGTGCTGTCTGAGGTCCAGCGAGGCGGGTGGGCTGTGCCTTTCCCAATGTTCACATCAGAGTAGGGGATCTTGGACGGGGTGTTGAAGGCCGGCATCAGTCTGGAGCCGATGTCTTTCTGCAGTTCAAGACCAAAGGTAACCAGTATGAAAACCTCATTTTTAATTATCACTCATGACTTCACTTTAAAAATATAAGGGGTGCTGTTGAGCTTTTCCATATCTACTGAGACACCTTGAGTTGAGTTTGCAGCATATATAGTTTTTTTCTAAGTTAGTGATGCACCAGAATGTAGAAGAAGGTTGTACAAGGTGTCAAAAAGGGATTGAACACACACAAGTACTTTGAATCATTTCTGTAAATGTAATGACAGATAACTGTAGTAAACAGTGTTTACAGTGTAATTTGAATTATACCAGAACCTGCTGGTATATTCAAGATTGAATGTTTTTGACATTCAATGCATGATTCAAACATTAGACAAACCTTGAAAGTCAAAATGATCACTTTGACTGTTCCTGTTGTCTCAATACGCTCTTTAACATGAAATATGCTCAAGTGTAATTTGATCTATAAGCCATAGAAATGTATTAGAAACTTAACCTGATACGGTGAATATCCTTCTTCCAATAATATTCACTCAGAAATAGTTTATTTTGCTTTTTTCTGTGATTTAAACGTGGATTTTATTTTGCTCAGACTGTAGCTTTATCTGGGGGAAACAGAGGCCTTCTGTATGTAGTGAGTTTACTTCGTCCTTATGGATTTAGAAGAATCAAAAATGCAACAATAACATCACAGTATCTGTATTTGTCAGTGTGCAGACATAACAATTTATATTGCTGCCATTCCAGTCGTTTTTCTATTTCTTGGTTGTATTCCAGCAGGTTGTGTTGTGCTGTTCTGTCTTTTTATTTGTTGTTTTTGTCCACTGCTGTAAATCAAATTTCCCTTCCAGGGACAAAATGTTCTGAACTGAACACATTGTGCTTTCATTCTTCTGTTAAGTGAATACAGTATATGTTGACTCACAGCTTTTTCTAGGAACACAGTGTCTCCAGTCAGATGGTAGGTGCTCAGCAGGCCTCCCAGGATGCGGATGGTGCTTTCAAACAAGTTTACATCTACGTTCTTGTTGAATGTGAGCTCTGTAGCCACCCAAGTCTTTGCTTCTTCAAATTCTGGAAAACAACACGAGAAATTGTTCAGAGCTGAAACAGAATCATTTATAAATGAAGAAACTAATCTAAAAGGGTTTTATCAATCCAACTGCTTTGAGAGAAGATTACATTTAGGATTAAGATCATTATGAGCCGGTATGGTTCAAAGGTACAGAGAGAGAAAGTAGGTCGGTGGTTGGATGCCAACTCATCCTGTCCCCATGACAGGCAAAAATTGTCGGTAAGAACCTGTGACAAAACATTAAGTAAAGCCAGGCTGTCTTTCTATGACGTAACATAAAGAGTCCAATAACAGGTGTGATATGCAGACGTGAAATGTTCTCTCTACCTTCTTTAAGCCCCATGATCCACATGGTATCCAAAGAGTCGATAAGCGTCAGACCCAGGCCGAACCACTCGCTGTAGGACTTGGAGAGAGGCCTGAGCTCATCATGGCCCCAAGCAAAGTCTTTATAACCCTTCCATGCATGTCTGAAAGCCTCCCGCACCCCCTCCAGCCTGCTGGCATCTGGCACACACAAAACACACAAGATGGCAAATTAATATGTTACAAGTCTGCACAGTGATTCAGAAAATAAGATTTAAATGGTTCACTTATTTAAATACAACTCTAAAGAGAATACTCACATAGTCAACTGTCTTATAATGTATGAGCTAGTTGTATTATATTATTCATTCATAATTGAAAAAAGATAGATGAAACAATAGATACCAGTCTCGTTTGTTGGTTCTGCCTTCTTGTTGGCTGGTGACGCCTCCTTATTTTCTTCATCTTTAGCTCCTTCTGTGCCCTGCTCAGTGTCGATCACGGCCCCACGCCAGCTAGAGATAAATCACATATAAGTACAAATGTGTACAGCATGGACAAAATAATGTTGATTCCACACTCCAAGACTCACCTGATGACTCCCTCATCTTTCTTGATCTCAGGTGCCTTCTCCCTGAGCCCTGTATCTGAAGAGTTGTCCTTCCTCTGGAGACGATTGTGAAGAACAGGCGGTCCTCTCTTATTGGGTGCCGGTAATTTCTTCTGCAGCAAACAATGAGATAAACTAAAAAAAACATTTACATCTTTATTTCATGTTTTGCATTTATTGACAGAGAACCAGGATTGATCTGTGTTGTAAACTATTGCTACACACACATTCTTAATATGAAGACTCAAAAGTCTCATTATAGCTATTTGTTTTTTTTACAGCGTTTATCAAAGTGTGAGGTGCACCTCCACTGGAGGGCGCCAGAGGACTTCAGGGGAGGAGCAGCGTGAGAAAAATTAAACCAGAAAAAAACATCTGGTTACCTAACCTCTGTATTGTGTGGGGCTCAAAGCATCATTTATTTTTGATAAACTTCAGACAGAAAGGAGGCAGATTCTGGATTGATTAGAAAATGGTCCACACAGTAAGAATGACTTTTGGACATCTGTGGAGATTTGGGGATTTACTAAGAATAGATTGTGACCACTAAAAGCCCCATGAAATGCTCATCAATTGCCCCCACTATCTGCTGCATTTCAATGTCCAATCATTACGCGTTGACATTGGTTTGAAAATGAATGACTACTATGATTGATTTATTATTGTGTTGTAAAATCTGAAGTATTAACTCAAGTTGAGTTTATAGTTGTGGAGTTTGGAAAAGGGGAAATCCCTAAAAAGTATCCGTGCAATCATAAATTCTAGTTGTGATCAGATGACAGACTGTAACCTGTCGTCATGTCAAAGGTCAAGCTCAACATGGATGAGGACAAAACTGTTGTTTTTTAGCTCATTGTAGATGTGTTAATTCAAATGTGGAACAATTTAAGATCACAAATCTCCTCCACATCTGTATCCACCTCTGTTGTTAGGCAATCAATTCAAAGTGGTGGTTAGGCTTCAAATAACAAACAAATGTCATTCACGTCACAACTTATCTCCATCTGAGTCTAAAAATATCTGCAGTGCTCAGCAGGCAGCCTTGGATCTTCATGCTTTTGTTGTTTCTGTGTTGCAGTTAAAGGATTCTCACTCTTTTCTAGAGATCATTTTCCAGGACATTCATTATCAAACTCTCCTAACAATGTCCAACGCACATTAAAAACCAGCAGTCTGAGCCAGAGTTGAATCACAGAGTTAAATCATGCATGCGAAACAAGCTAGCTAGAACTTCGACTTTAGCAACCGAACTAATCATGGTAACCAATTCAACTGTTAAAAACAAGACCGGAAAAAAGCGACTTAAATCTATACACCTCGACTACAAAGGCAACCAGCAGCATCTCCTATTTTTACATGTGATTCATATTTCTATGACAACTACAGTTATCTTGTTACCTTATTGTCATCCAGCCTGCAGGTGCTACTGTATGATGTGACTTAGGAGTGTTTACAGCATGTAGTCTATTCTTAATACTAGAGTCCATAAACTATTGCACTATTTTGTGACATTAAAAGTTTGCCCTTTTCAGACAATAATGTGGTTTGGGAACTCTGATTCCTGATGAAATTAGGATCAATATTAAATCATTTTCCAGGACATTTTGCTTTTCCTCTCATTTTCCATATGCTTTCCATGACAGGAGAACAGGTCAGCTGTTTTCCAGGTTTTCAGGGACACATAGGAACCCTGAGATACTGTATCATCGTAGCTCAGGTTAAGGAGAGTGGTGAATCTTAAGAAAAATGTTTATGGGTGTGAAATTTGATGAACGGCTATAGACTTTCATGTTCCATGCCTTTACCTTTATCACACCACTCTGGTATTTTAGAGCTCCATTTATCTTTGAACCGTTTGGCTAACAAATGTCAATGTCATAACCACTGGAGGGGACGGACAACTTCTCCAGGCTTCTGATTAAACAAGCATCTAGTAATGAAGAATGTCAAGTCAAGACTTCCTTTTGTGAGATGCCATTGTTTACAGCCTACCTACTAACCATAAGAAGAACAGAGTTGGTAATGGGATGCAGGTATGCATGCAGGTATCTGTTAATTGACATTGAATAAAGCTCAATAGTCATATATGGCCATCAGTGGATCACAGATAGTTTCCCTGCATGCAGCTAAAGCCCACTGAAATGCATGATACTAGCTCTGCATACAGAAACTAAAACACTGATACCACGATCTGGTCCTGCACCTACAGGTTCAGCATTTGTATGCAGAATCTGTAAATAGAGATTAGAGCCCCGATACAGAGACTTCTGGAAACACTTCTGACCCCCTTTTAGTTTGAAAACTCAGAGGTTGAGTTTTAGATGTATAGCTGATGTACCAAATGCTCTTGGAATGGATGACCCAGACAGCCACATTTGCTTGCAAACTAGGTCTCATCAGTCATTATGTCGTTCTCACAGCCCCTTTATGCAACCCAGTTCCAGAGGAAAAAACCAACAGCCTCTTCCTTGGCTAGCAGATGTTAACTTAACATGAATATCTATTCACATTCACTATCTATTCACTATACTACATCGTGTCTGCATTTTCAAATACTAATACTGCCTATATGTGTATGGAGTTTGGTACCAAAATGGTACTAACGCCTTCTGAATGGAGATTTTTTTCCTTTTTAAACATCTTAAATAATGAAAACATAGTGTTGAAGAGGCCTTTAACACCAGCTCTGATCAATACAAATAGCTCACTTAGTACTTTTTCATAGGATGGAGATTATCATGATCCGTCGATCTGAATTAACATTGAAACTAGAGATGCAACGATTGGTAAAATCAGGACCGATACCGATGTTTGAAATAACAACTTAGACAAATTAGAATCATGACTTCTTTTGTTGTAAGACTCCCACAATGCCACATTTTCTCTAATGTTTAATAATACAATTAATTTTACAATGTTTCAATGTTACAATTCACTTAGCAGACACTTTTATCCAAAGCGACGTACGTCAGAGAGTAAGTACAATTAATTCAGATTTTGTCCAACAGGTGACTTCATCTGCCAAATAAAAACCTCCTCTCTGAATCAGTAGTTAGGTGTACTAGATTCCAGCATAAAATTGATTTGGCACGACAAATTAACATCGGCTACTGACATCGGTTCATGCCACATTATTTGCTGCTGATGTCTGTCAGCAGAGCCAATATTGGCCGATACCGATCGGTGCATCCCAAATGCAAAATGGGCTTATATACCTTACTACATTAATTAGCGTTCCTTAATTATGAATGAAGGCTCTCCAATGTCTTCAGAAACCCTGTCCTACCAAAGAAGAGAAGTAGAGATATAGAAACCTGTGAGGTTTGTTCTGGCAGTGGTGGTCGTGGCTGTTCAACAGGTTCAGGCAGCACATGAGGGATGACGGGCCTCAGGACGCTGTTACTGTCTGTGTACTGCTCTCCATCTGTAAGGCCTTAACACACACAAACACATTTAGTATGAAAGTGTCAAAGTAACACAGTTAAAGGACGGCAGACTGACAAATGATTACTGAAAATACAGAAATGAAACACTCATTATTCTGTGCGCATTGATCAGCTCCCAGGAGTCTGTGACTCAGACTCATGGGTCATGATAGATGCAGGCAGTATGGGAGCCTTACTTCTGAGGTGTTCATTAAAAGAAGGATAGGAAGCAATTCCACAAATAAACAGAAGGACGAGGAGGAAGAGGATGAGGCTCCGCTGCAGCCTGGACAGCTGCTTCCATTTCTGCAGGTACACAGAGGAGAGGAGGAGGGCGATGAATACACACTTCTATCCAACAGACCGACACCACAGGTAAAACAAATACATCTGGGAGATGCCTTTCACATTTCTACTTAAAAAAAAAAATCATGATATAACTAAATACATTTTCCCGCAACAAGGAAAGTTTGGATACACATTTGTTCAGACAGTTAAACCGTCCTTGTCAAATTTAAGGCTAACAGACACAAACAAGGTCTGGTAGGGGTTGTCTTTCTTGATCTAAAGAAAGTTAGTGATACTGGGCCTCATTTACTAATATCTTCTCAAGAATTTCTTATATTTGTTCCTGCGTGGGATTCATGACGTGCTCTTAAACAGAGGAGATGTTCACTCCTGTGATCTTAAATTGTTGAATGTCATGTCCTCATAAACTAGAAGCTTTTGCATGTTTGTTCTAATTAGCATAGATAAAGGCCCTTATATATGCCCATATAAGGGCATGAGACGGCAGGGCTGTGTGCACACAGTACACACGCATAGAGACTGTGCTGGATTAAAGAAAGATGTAGTGAGAAATTTGCAATGCCTGAATCAAATCTTGAATTTAGAAATACAGAAGAACTAAAGTGGACATAGTGCTGCTCGAAATAAAACCCAAACAGGCCGATTCAATTACCTGATATTTAGTAGAGTCAGTAATAGATAGAAAATACACACAACGCACTACAAACAGATAAATCAGATTCTAGCAGTACTTCAGACAGCGCTGTCATCAGAAACGATGAACATACATGAGTCTTACTACAGAATAAAAGAGAAGAACAACAGCAGTATCTTTTTTCTAAAGACATGTTTGCAAAGACTGCAAAAAGTGGGACACCAGAGCAGTGTCCTTATCCTTATCCGGGATTAGCAGGGCAGGAA
Source organism: Labrus mixtus (assembly GCF_963584025.1). NCBI lineage: Eukaryota > Metazoa > Chordata > Actinopteri > Labriformes > Labridae > Labrus > Labrus mixtus. The sequence continues at coordinate 5,794,866 of NC_083616.1, read as the reverse complement.
ATAAAAGGGCTGTAAAAAAAAAGAAAAGAAACCAAGAAAGGGAAACGTCTTTGTGAGCAGATCATCGATGCCACTGACTCACCCTCCAGCAGGACTGCCTCCTCCAGTTCTTACTGTTATTGTAACCTCCACTTCCTTTTTCAGCAAAGCTTATAGAAACATAGTCCTGTCGAGATGGTGGGTGCATGTCTGTAGATCAGCCCTTAAAGGAAGAGACATGTTATACAGTTGTGTGAACGAGTGGGTGAGGAGCTGGATGGAGAGATCAGGGGTCTCATTTAAAAAACTGTGCGTGCGCCCAAACTGGGCCTGTAACTGGAACGCCACCCTGCAAAGTCTGTGATCTTATAAAAACAAAACTGACGATAAATGTGCACACCAATAAGCAAACTCTGACCCAGGCGTACCTACAGTTTGGAGGCTAGGTATATTAGCGACACAGACGGTTAGGTGGTGAATTGAAGCCTGCAGAATGTATATTGATGCTTCTCATCGTTATTTTATTACTACACTATCAAACTTTACTGACAGGTCTACATCATGTAGTAAGCTGTTTTCTATTATTTACTTTCAATATGAACGATATAAACCAGACTGTATACTAACATCATCACTGATGTAGAAATACTAACCAGTACAAAAGCCATAGTGCACATAGTTTTTTTTGTATATCTTCCAATGTCGTGCATATATCATCCAGTGAGATCTTTTAGTTTTAAAAATATTTCTGCGCAGTAAGACACACAGAGTGCACAGAGACACGGGGGGGAGTGCTTTTCTCGTCACTCAGCATATCTTCATCACCTGCAGGTATTTATCATATAAATACATATATTGTACATAAATAAGTACATAGCAAGCAGTTAAAGTTGTTGTTCGTTGATGAATAATATCCTAGAGAGTGAGGGAGACTGACACTACTGAAGAAATCAGTGTGGGTCCCGTTAACATTTTACAATCTCAGATACACTCGAGTCGAGTGTAATAATGAAAGGTGGATGTTTTGGCACTGCAGGAGACTGTGTGAATGTAGCAGCAACGCGGGGACCCTCCTGTTACAGCAAACAAACAATATGTGCTGTCTAACCTCCACTTCAATCACAAGCTCGTCCATTTCTGGGACAGGGAGTTTATTTTCTCGCTCTTACTTCCAGTTTTGTTTGTGACTCAGCGCTGGAAAACGTTGATCAGCCTGCTCGTTTGCATACATTTTCATTCATGAGGTGCTTTGCATGGACGGTTACGGTTAAATGAGGGAGTATAGAGGCTGATCCACACATTGCCAGGTGGATTGTGATTTATAAAGAGGAACACTGTGTGCAGGTGGGCGTGCACAGGGTATTATAAATTTGAATTGTTTTCGGGCGCCTGCCATTTTTGGATTCAAGGCACATGTACATTTTAGTATGGATTCTACGCACCGTTTTATAAATGAGACCCCAGGCGAGGTGAAAATTGAGGTTCCAGATTACCCTGATGTTAGCTTCAGATCCAGTAGTTCAAGGAAAAACTAGAAATCTGAGCTGTATATTATTTTTCTTTACTCCTCTTAAAATTGGGATTCATCCTTTATGGTGTAACTGGAATAAAAGTAAAATCATCCTTTTTTAATTGTATTTCCCATATTTCACATACCTGAAAGTTTGTTTATTAGACTCTGTCTTCTCTTGGATGATCTGCTCTAGACTCAACAAGTAAACATCATGTAAATTAGGACATGCTTCAATGTGGTCTTTCTTAAAATAAAAGGTATGAAGGCTCATATTTATGCATTTTAAATTAAAGCCTTCATGGGATTATGGGTAATGTGGTGGAGATTTTTTAAGCATGATGGATATACGGTAGGATCTCAATCAGGAAGTGGTTTAAAAGCAAAATCCAACAGGATTTATCGTAGGTGAAACAGGGAAAAACACCTGTTTGCATTTACATAATGTAATAATGTGAGTGTTTAAGCTCTACAGTAGCTCAGTAATTCAATATATCTTTACCAGAAGTTTTCCATTAACTGCTGAAGAAGAAGCTTACATCAGTATAGTAGCTCTTGACTGTATTTAAGAAGTGGACATTGCCTCCATGTTCAAAATGCCAATGCAAAAGTGCATCTTTCTAATTCCCAACAGAAGGAGGCTGCAAAAAGGAGTCTGATTGTCGATTCTGCAATAATTAGCTGATTTGTCTCTTGAGATATCTCACCAGTCATCATTTCATCAGATTTCACGGTCTTATTGGAAGTTTCCCTTCTTCAATACAATATGATGTATATACATTTTTTAAATTAAGCGTAATTTAGAGAATAAAGGACGATAAAAACGATACGCTTCAAGAAGTGATATCCTGTGATTGACCTGTCAATCAGACAATGGATGTAGTAATGTGCAACCATCCTCTCGTCTACACGAGCTCTATTCTGGCCCCAAAACAACAAGTTTAATGCTATACTAAACACTCTCATATTCAGTCTATGGTCGCACCTCCAAGCAGACTAGAAGGTCAGGAGGCAGCTATGTGGAGGCAGATGGTAAATAGAGGTGTGGTTGTGATACCGTGACAAAAACAATAATGTGTCAGATGTGAAAGAGGAAGGTTTTTCACCACTAAGCCTCAGAGTCTAAAATGAAGTTTCATTTTCCTCTCCTGCCTTTGTGGCATGCAAATTAACATTTATACGGGAAGGTTTGTATTACTGTCCGTCAGTTCTGAAATCAATATATTATATGTGTTAACACCATAGAATGACTGTAAATATAAAAGTGTCAACACTGAGTCACAGATACCTGGCAGGATAAATATTGACTGTATGACCTGAACGCCCTACTTTTCAGATCAACGCCTCTTTAAAAAACCTCTACTAATATAAGAATAACATATGTTGCATTGTAGCTGGTGGTCTGAAATCTTCTCCTGCTACAGCTACAAACTATTCCAGGTTCCAGATGCTGGATTAATACCCTGGATCCATTTAAACTCACAAAAATGGCGTTCAGGACGAAGAAGACTACTGTAAACATTGATGGTCATGATTCGTACTTTTCTTACGGTCACTTGTAATTCACAACACACCCAATGCTGAGTAACTTAATTTAGGTTAAAATGTTTCGTTTACTTGCACTGTTGTTCATTTACTGCTCTGTGTGCCTTTGAATTGCCCCCTAGAGAAAAATAAAGTTTTTTGAATTGAATTGAATTGAATTAACATAAATGACATGAGGGCTGCAGGTTAGCACAGTTAGCTGTATAGCTGTCATCACATCTGCAAACATCAGTAATAATCAACAGGCTGATGTATAGTCAATGATGTTGGCCTTATTGTAACTTAATGTTGATATACAAGGCTTATACAGATGTTATATGTCTTATTTTGGGTATTGACACGAACAGCGCATAGACATTACCTTACCTTAACACAAGAGGTAACCTCTGGAGTAGCCCCGCTTTAGCGACTACTTCACTTTCGCCTCCCCGGCTCGAAGTGACGTTTTGGCGGATTCACAGCACCACTGTGGACCGAGGCATGGCTTGAGGCCTAACACAAAACCGATAAGGCGGGTATATTAAGTCTTGCACTTTATAATAACCCGACAGCAAGAACAGTTTTAAAAACAAAAAACGAAACTTGTTTAACTGCAGTTTTGAAAAATGATTACATAAAAACAGAGATATTTAATTTACGTTACCTTGTAAAGTATCCACAGTCAGATGTGCAACCAGTTCACCACCGGGAGGAAAACAGCACTCTGCTGTTATCTCAGCGTCAATGAAACAGCTTCGGGGGTCTCTTCATGCTTATAACATTAACACCGTTACCGAGGACCACGCAGTCGGTCCTGCTCGTTTATTGAGTGTTGTGTGGAGAATAAAAATGTGTTAATTGTAATCCACTTGTAGATTACAGCGGGCTGTGATGATGCTCGCTGACAACAACGTATGGGTTTCAGATGGACCTATGCTGCCTTCAGGGACTTCCTAGAAATATCGTAAATATCATAAATACTTCTGTTTCTCCGAAGGATGTTTCAAAACACTGCATCGTTTTTTGGAAGGTGTACATGTCTGGCTTTATCAAATGGTTTCTCAACTAGAAAATTCTACTACTATAAGAATGATTTCTTGGGGAAAGTTTTCTCATCCTTGGAAAATTTTATATACATAAATACATACATGATTGTAAATCTCAGGCTGTGTGTGTGTGTGTGTGTGTGTGTGTGTGTGTGTGTGTGTGTGTGTGTGTGTGCGTGTGTGCGTGCGTGTATTTATTCATAAATAAGCCTTTAAAGTCATGGAAAATGAAAATGCAATGACACCTTTCATGATTATAGAAGACATATTTTTTTACTTAATTTAATTATTATTAAATATTTTATCTTTCCTTTTATTCTTCCTCTTTTGAATATGCATCTGTGCATTTTTCGGTGTATTTTGAAAGATGTCAGTGCCATGTTGTATGTTTTTGCATTCTAGATAAAAAAAAATACATTTAAATACTGCTTTGTTTTTGCCCAGGTGGTGACATGGATATGTTTTGGGGGTATTTGACGCATGTATGCTTTCTATTTATATTAACCAAAATAGTGAATGTGTCAATATTTGTTTTGTATCTACTCGTGAAATGTTGGCTTGAATTTAAACTAGATAGTGAGTAATTAAATAAAGCTGCTGAAGATGATGATTTAATATTTAAAAGGACAAAGTACAGTAAATGAAAAGAGGGGCTGCATGTTTACATGTATTCCCTTTGTGAATGAATATCCAACACAATCCATTTCATTCTTGAATATAACATTTATTAACGGAAACGTACAGTTTAAGCATGGTTAGCACATTGTATCTTTGCAGCACACCTTTGGAGTCTTGCAGGATTATTTACAACTATAACAACAGAATCCCTTCATTTATGGTTAAAGCTGCACTGTGATAGGCTAAACATATTGCATATCAGATAATTATCAGTCACATGTGGTTCCACTCAGTTCTCTTTAAGAGCCCTGTTTTGGTTTTCTGGACTGCAACTCTTTCCTCCAATTTTCTTGCAGCTCTTTGAATCCAAAATCTCACCGCATACTACCTGCCTCGTGTCAAACAGCAGACAGACACAGAGAGAGACCAGCTGGAAAACATAGTAAAGCAACAACCTCAATACATTCATCTCAAGTCAAATACATATTAATGTTGCAAAAGGTAGATCGTTACTTCCCCACAACATAGTAAGGAGCGCCCTGGTGGCCAACAACCCAAAACAACTATTGCACCTTTAATTTCTGTGCAGCATTAGTGAAATGAGAAATGTTGAGAATCAAACAAGAAACCTGAAATCAGAAATCAGAACAAATCAAGATAAATAAAGAAGCTTGCAAAATAGAAAGTCAACAGAAAACAGCTTATGACAAAAGATGGATGAACATGGAGATGATGGGGTCAATATCTAGAAAAGCCACCTGATGTATTTATAATGACATGAATTACATTTAAAGGCTCAGAAAGAAGACAATTTGTAAAAGATCAGAAACCATAGAATCGTCAATCACAAGCAGTCAACAATCTGGACTCTTATTAGACATTACCCTATGACATTTTAACCTGATTGAATGATGACAAACATGTCACTGATAAAGCGTGTGTAAACATAACTAAAATAGTTCACAATTCTTTAAAAGAAACTGAATTTGACAGAATATAAATATGAATGAACGACTAAAATGATTGTTCTTGTCTATAAGATTGTGTCGAATATGAAGTCGTGTAAGGTATGTTAAGACAGTTTTTTTCAGACTTTCATGAATGAACAACAAAACGTTCACAAATACAAAATACATACTTTGTTCATATTGCTGATGGGCTCAAAATTCCCTGCAGTTCTAGATGAGATGAGGCAGAGCGAGCACTGTAAACATTCAACTTTTTTTATATTTTGAAAGATTTATTCCGTTAGTTTCAAAGTTTGTTTTTTTTAGCATTGAGATTCATTACCATGAGGTAGGTATTGAAGAGACCATCTTAATATTTAACATGATGTAAGAATTTTGTAAACTAGAGCTCAACTGATAGAGGATTTTAAAAACCCATATCGGTTTTAGATACTTCATTGACCAGTGCAGCAGACACATTTTTAAGCTGGAATGAAAAAATACCTTTTCCAAAAATAAGGATTTTGCAGAGATATGACTCCGCAAAGTTACACCGAAACCCATTGTTTTTATCTTTGGAATGCTGAATCTCCGGTCTGCACAACAAATATACCTACTTATGTTCTAACAAAGAAACCTTGAACCTTGAAATATTTGAGGTTTAAAGATCCAACAACAACACACTGGCTGCTGTTCTTTTTAACATTTTGAAGATGATCTTTTATCTCAGTTATTGAAAAAGTAAGACCACAGTATGTCCTGAGCGATACATTTTGCAGTTAAAAAGAAAGGTTGTGGGGTGCCGATGACCTGGCGATTAGGTCGCTCCCCATGTAGGGAGGCTGTGGTCCTCCATGGTTCCTCAGGCCCGGGTTTGAGTCTGACCTGCGGTTCCTTTCCCGCATGTCATCCACCATCCCCAATGTCCTACTCTTTCCACTAACCTTTCCAAATGAATGAATAAAATCCAAACAAAAATACATCTTAAAAAGCAAAGCTGAGTTCTGAGTGCTCTATGGTCGAGGAAACGATGACATAGTGATGCCGTTTCTAAATGACCCAAATGTAATGGTTACTAAACAGCCACCAGAAACACAGATACTAACAGCTAACCTATTTCATGGGTTCTTATTCCAAAACAGGTATAAAGACAGATTTGGTTGTTTTGGAAGGAGTTAGCATCCGTCTGATTAAAAGCAACATTCAGAGCACTCAGCGTATTTGCTAAGCGATGTCAGCCGAGTTCTTTCCAAGAAATAGTGCTCTGACAGCCCGGAGTTCAGCACACGTGTTTACCTGCATGCACAATCAGGGGATTTGCAAAATCAATACATGTGCAAAGTCATGTGGTACTTGTGTTTAGATTTAGCTTGTAGCACCATGTGTTTTCACGAGGAAACAATGTTCAAGACAAATATGCACCTGAATTAGATTTTAAAAAGACAATGAATGTTGAGCATTTATATAAATAAGCAGGGTGTTACAACACAAAAACAAAATGTACAAAATATGTTAAATGTTAAGAGCTTCAGATTCTAAACATCCCTGGTCTCAAAAGTGGACAAGCCAACATTCAGTCTGTGCAGAGAAAAAAAGTTCAGGAAGTTTTTCTCCGGGAGAATCTGCAGCTCACTGTGTGTCTTTTGTCCTCACTTCTGTTGGTTAAAAAGATTGCCAAGTCTTTCTGAAGCAAGAATTTGCACTGAGAGCACCAACATAGCTCAAGTCCAGCTGGTCAGTACACTCGCAAAACATTTGGCATCTAAAAAAATGATGCCATTCTATACAGGACAGTACGAAAGTGCCAGAAATAGATTTGTGTAGCTGCAGACGACCACACAGATGCAATCACAGAGGGCACTCCTAACTGAAGCATGCTGGTCCTACGCTGAAGCCAAACTCCTGAGTCATGTCTTTGTTTCCAAACACTGCCAGGTCCCTGAGAGGCAGCAGGTGGAGATCTTCACTTTCAAATAGAAAAACTGTTTCCTGGTCGCCTGAATCCAGCTGCTCTGACTGCTGAGGAGAAGAAAGTGGTGAGAATCATCAGGAAAAAAATGGGTGTGTCTTTTTTCTTTTATTTCTGATTATTTGAGGTTTAATTTATGTTAAAGCTCTCAATTATCCTGTGAAATATCTCATTAGCACAAAATAATGTACAGGTAAAAAACTGAAAGGAGTGGCATTAAAGTGGGTTAACATTCATTTAGCCTCAGGTAGCAGATATTATAAACCATGTCCTTATTTCTTTCTAAATATTTTGAGTCTAAATGACATAAAGACACAAAATGTTTGGGAATAAGTCCAGTAAAGTGTTTCAGAAAGTAGCAGTGAAAAAGTATTTACTTTATAGACAGAAAATGAAATGAAAAACTCAAAAGTAAAAAATCACAAAAATACTTCACCTAGCATTTTTTTTTATCAATGAGAGAACATTTGCAGCAGCAAGCGGCCGCCAGGACAAAAAACGCAGCACCCAGCGACACCACATGTCACATTCTCCCCTTCACATGCTCATTGAAGATGATGCTACTGAGGGGCCATCAATATTAAAGGAGCAATATGTAACTCTGACACCTAGCGTTTAAAATGGGTACTGCAGTCCAAATAAAAAAATTAGAGAGAGCTGTCTCCCCCCCGCCCCCTCATCACTAGAGTCCATGTTCACACAGGTCACCATGTGGTGGACACTGAAGCTTCAGTGTTTATCCAGCTCTGCATCGGTCTGTAAACCTTTCTGTGTTCTAACCTCTCTCCATTTTTCAAAAGCATCTCCAACATTGATCCTAGTTTGAGCACGTTTCTGCTCGTGGAGCTTATTAGAAACATGCAGAGGCTTTTTAGGTCGGGTGCAATCACTTCTATCTGAACCACTTCTCTGGCCCGCTTCCATCGCTGCAACACCTGTTGGTTTGCAATTTGCCAGGCAAACCGAGGGGTGTCCAAAACTTTAATGAAAGTGTTAAAAGGTTTTGGTTAAAACTATATCTTCACAGTAGAGTTTGACCCTTTTTCTTGGATTTATTAACCTCAATCATTATCTAGCATAAGTTATTATGGATCATTGAATCAATTAATGGAACTTACAACACAGTCTCGCAGCGCTCCCAGGTAACTCTGCCTCCGTGTGTCTGCCAGATACTTGACTTCCCTCTCTCCGCCGCTCTGTCTGCTTCCTGGCTGACAGGAGTAAGTGATGGTCTGAGAGGAGAATCTGCTGTTCAGACGCAGAAATCTCATCTGCACCACATCTGCTCCTCCTGGATACTCGAACTGGATAGAGGAAGTGTGAACCTCAGATGTCATTCAAGAGAAAGAGAGAAGTGAATCGTTCTCAAACAAACAAAAGGAAATATCTGGATCAGAAACTCACCTGGAAGCCGTCTTCTACTCTGCTCAGCCAGTGAAATGACATGTTGGTGCCAGAATCCTTCAGCCATGCTTTCACTGGAACCTGTGGATAGTGACATGTGGAAGTATAAATAATACAGAGTCCAGGAGGGGACATTTTAGGGGGAATTTATGATTTTATTGGAAAACTAAAAGATCTTCATGATGCCTGCACCTGTAACCCCATACTTATTTAACACTTCCCCTATTATTGTATGCTCGTCTTCACTGACTGTGTAGTGGAATTGAGAGAGAAGTGGCTCTTAAAAGCCTCAAAATCCAAAATTGAGAAAACTATTTTGCCAGAATAAAACATAGAGTGCAAATGATTTGTTGCATATTGAGGGGAAGGCATGGACCAGATAGAAGAAGTGGTGTCACCCATGTCTGTTAAGCCATATATTTGGCAATTTGGATGTCTCCATCTTCTGTTTTTTACGGTGGCCCTGATGGTCAGGTGCAGGACAAAAACTTCCTTATGAGCAACTTTATTAAGGGAAGCATTTTGATCCAAAGGATCTTCGTCAGGCCGGAAAGAGATCCTTTGAATCGAAACGTTAACATTGTTTCCCTTAATAAAGTTTCTCATTGGGAGCTGAACGGTGTGCAGAAATGAGACATACAAAGGTAGAAGCAGAGTCGTTCTTTTACATCACTGGGACTACAGGGAGACACTACAGAGGTGTATGGTGTGCCCAAAGGGACACAAAAAAAACATTCATTTAATGCAATAAAAATGTTTAATTCATACATTTTTTTATGTTATTACATTGAAAGAAGCTTGAAGCTATTGAAGTAAGTTCACCTGAGGCTGGAGAGGAGACAGACAGGTCTTTGGCTCTGCTGTGAAGTCACAGAAAACCTGGAAAGCATCAGCTGGACTTCCCAGGTTAGGATCAACGTAATATATCCCTGAAAGAAGATATTAAAAGAAAATCCTTCACTGATTTTACAACACAGCACTAACAGCAGACTTGTGATCGTGTTACTTTGTATGACCTGTTGCATTTTGACCAGTATATTTAGATTATTCTCAAGAAGCACTAGTTCATTCTTGTTTTACAATAAAGAAAATGAATACATGGAGCGCTTTACATGACAATAGACAGAATATCCTTCTTATTATACAAAGCATCAGACCTCATATCTGACTCACCGTTAGTGGAGTTGGGGTGAGCGAGCCACAGCTCCACACACGTAGCCGCTGGGTGTTCTTTGCTGCCATCTGGAGGGTCAATGAACCAGCGCAGATCCTTCTGTAGGGAGTCCAACACAGTCTGGACCAGGAGGTAGTTGGGCTTATCTGACATGAACATCAGCTCCTGAAATATTCATTGTACAAAGAGTGGGATGTACAATATGAATAGGATGATGCATTGATATATTAAAGATCAAGATTGGTTAACTTGTTGTTAAGAAACACATCTCACTCGACCCCGATCTTTATGAGATCATGTTACATGTTACCATGTTACAGTTCTGATAACAAAAGAACCCCTTTGAACGACATCAGCATCAGACACAATAATATAGTTATAAAGAAACGTAAGAAGGAAATGCATGAGAGAAACTAGAACGTGACAAATGTTTGTGCAAACAAACCCACAATACAGTGGTGCAATCCATTTTTACACTTACTTTAAAAGTGGGAAAATAGCTTCTTTTTTGCCTTTTATTTGATCTTTTCAGACCAATAAACACTTGCCTGTTTTTTTTTTACTACGTCCCTTTCGACCCTGTCCATCATTCTATAAGGCTAAAGTTGTCACACCAATCAATATTTCAGCTTGAGACCAAACTAAATTAGACAATCAACTATTTGGTTTCAGAAGTCGAAAATATCGCGTATATATATAGCGTATCCCTAAATTAGGAAACCTCTCTAATGAGACTTTGACATATTGTTCTACTAGATCAGGCATGCACACACACAGCGCTGTCCCAACTTGCTGGCTCAGCAGTTACACATTGCCAGCTCGTTCCCTCCATTACACCTCTGTCACTAACGTCCAATGGCGGATCAGGGGAGGAAGAACTTTGCAAAACCGTCCTCCCTCCGTGTGATTCACATTACAGAGGAGGTGCAACAGAGCATACGTATCCTGCCTTCAAAGGTCAGTCTGTAAGCGCCAACAATTACAAATCAATCTCACCTTCATCTGAGACAGAGTGAGGTTCAGGGAGGTTCCTGGTGGTCCAGGTCGGCCTGGTGGACCCTGAAAAACAGAACTGTATGTATGAATACAGAAACCCCTGATGTGCCGTTTGAAACTTTTCTGTTACCCAGATCAACAAAACTCTTACATTTTTAAAAACAACATTTAGAAAAGAAAAAAATACATTCCTTAACTAAGCTAAATAACTTGAATTGCATGCTTGAGTCCCGATACTCACAGGTACCCCTTTCACTCCAGCAGGGCCCGATAGTCCTGTAAATCCCTTCAGTCCCTGGTGATCACAAACAGCATTCATTTAGAGATACTTTAGATCTTTGAGGATATAACCCCAAACATCAGACTTTGGATGTACTCACCTTCTGTCCAAACAATCCCTACAAATAGAAAAGCAGAGGAGCAGGTGTTAAGATTCATTCCTTCAAACTAAATATGATTATTGTTGACCAAAATGTCATATGTCAAACAGTTGACTTACAGGCAGTCCAGGAAGGCCCGGAGTTCCTCTTCTACCTGGCGGACCGATATCTCCCTAAGAAACAGTCAATACAAAGGTGTTATTATTGAGGTATAACACAGGTAACAAGAAAAACGATGAGGACAGCACTCCAAAACTGTATATTTAATTGCCTTTTTAGTTTTTTAGTTTTTTTTACGTTGAAAGGGACTTGAGCCTGTTTTTGTATATCATTATAACACAGGTAACAACATATCATAACATAATTATTATCGTAAATCAGATTGGAAAAGTAGAATTCCTTTGTTTGGAGTTTTTATTCTTGTGTGAAGAGAATGAGATGAATTTATAATTTAATCAGCTTCTGTTTGAGGTCATGTTCATGTTTTAAGCCTGGAGTTACTTCACCTGCTCTCCCTTTTGACCTGCTCCTCCCAGATGTCCAAAAGTGCCTTGCATTCCCTGAAACAATACGATACACGACATCAAGTGGTTGTCTCTACTGTTAAGGAAGTTAGCATTGACTACTACACAGATACATAAGCTCACCTTTAAACCTTCTCCACCAAAAGGGCCAGGTGGTCCCATAGCACCGGGTTCTCCCTGCATGTTTCAAACACAGAGTGAAGTACAGACTACAATCAGCCCAGTTTAAAAACATGCTGGTGTGTTATTGATCTTTGTTCTGTAGGAGTTGTACGCTGATGATACTGTGATTTATGTGCATATGTGCAGAAAAACAGACAAAGAATTCAATTAATTCTGTCAACTCACCTTAAAGCCTGGTCGACCCATGTCGCCTTTTATCCCACGTAAACCAGTTTCACCCTTTTGTGAAAGATTGTTAGGAAGAAAAAGAGTTAAAAAACTGAACAGTTTCCTTTTGTTAAAATTACCTCAAGTCATGTTTCATTTATTTATAAACCTCATTTAAAACCTTAAACTTTTATCCCTTCAGCTGTCCGGCTATTAACTGTATGGACTGTTACTGTACACTTAGGTAACCTTCAGGGTCCATTCATTTATGTGTCTATTTATTTATTACGTATCTGGTGATGTCTTTATTAATCTCAAGTGTGTTTCTGGCTCTGACTTCTCATTTGGTGACCTGTTCGTCTGTTGAATTGTTGTTCTGTTTCTGTGACTGCGTTCGTTTCCTTTGTATTGTCTTGTCTTCTTTTAATGACTCTGCAGGCTGTGAAACTTTACTGCGTCTCTGGGATTAATAAAGTCGTCTGAATCTGAAATCAACAAACATTGACCAAAGTGCTGTACATCAAAAATAGACAAAACACTCAATAGAAGACAAAGATCAGCCTCATACACAGTAATACACAACTTCTAAATAAAACAAGATATTAGACTAACATATTTAAGATCACACTGTGCTGTGTTTATTATCTCAACAGAAACACTGTGTGTGTACCTTCAAGACATTTAAGAGACAATCAGACCAAACAGGGACAGTCAGCACCATCTCCTGTCTTACCTACACTGGTTCAGATTTTTCAGTCATACTGGTAAATGTTTATACAGCTATGAAACCAGACAGTGACGCTCTCAGCAGCAGCAGTGTCAGTCAATGTGAACGAGATGGATGAAGGAGAGATGGACAAACATCTTTATGAAGTAGTCTGACTGTTACCTGGGTAATTGCTGAGTCCCTCTCCTTAGCTCTGTCTGACCCATCAACACAACCATGCATACTAAGGAATCAGATTTATGTTTCTGATGTTTGTGAGTTAATCTCGAGAGAGAGAGTAATTCAACATACCCACGAGCAAATTATACTGTTTCAAACATAGCATACATCCATCAGCTGATCAGCAAAGTATCACAACGTGATTGCAAACATGCTGGTTTGACAAGCAAGGGGGATATACAATATTCCAATTAATTCCTCATAAACAATCATTTACATTTTAAATTCAATCCTAAAACGTACAAGAATCCAAAGAAGAGATGCTTAAATTGTCTTAACACTGTCATGCTTCCGTTTTCCAGTGAGGAGTTGTTCAGCAGCATTTAGCACAAGCTGGAAAGAAGAAGAACTGATCTGAACCAGCGTTCAAAGAATTCCAGTAATCCAGACCAGATGTGATAACGGCATGAATTACTCCCTCAAACTTACTTGTACAGGTATAAGGTTTGACTTTAACTAAGAGTCTGAGCTGGAAAAATCTGGTTTTAACTACTGAGGTGATGTGCTTGTCAAATTGAAACAAACACACAGCTTAAAATCACACCAAGATTTGTTCTGGATGTGCGTTATTTGTGGAAAGCTAAAGAGCGAAGAGCAGCTGCACAGTCAGCACGACTCAGCAGTACAAAAATGACAACCTTCCAGAAATGAGAGAAGGTTGGATTAAATATGATGACGAACACAGAGCAAAAGAATGACTGACACAGTTGTTTAAAAAATATGAGGATGTTAAAAGTAACATACGTATGTGCCGTGTCTCCCTGGAGGACCAAACGCTCCCACATCTCCCATCTTCCCCTGCAGAGCCAGAGGAAGATCAGAAATTGTTTCAATGTAATACTTTCACTAACATTTACTCATTTTAAGATTTGAGTTCAAACTGAGAGACTGTCAGCATCAACTGACCTTTTCTCCTTGTCTTCCTCTGATTCCTCTATTTCCAGCTTTGCCTCTTTTTCCCTTTAAAAAAACAAACAAACAACAACGTTATGTTGTGAAATGTGAAAGTATTCAACACTGTCAGACATCAAGTGCGTCCTCCTACCCTCTTCCCAGAGCGTCCATCCTTCCCTGGACGTCCGCTTTTCCCGTCTCCTCCCTGAAATGTTATTATTCAGAAGAGTTTATTTTCAACATATTTCATGTGCCACCCATTATTATCATTATTATTATGACATTATAATACAAAGCCCTGTTTCACCAGACCTCCTCTTAAGGTTTACATGGTAAATCTGAAGCTTGATCCAAAAGTAACTGGACTGGTTAAAGATCTTGAAGCGGTTCATCTCTCTTCCAAAAGACTTCTTCAGTTCTAAACTAGGCTTAAATCCACCAGATAGTTTAGAACTGAAGAAGGTATAAGACATAAGGTTTACATGTCCCTTTATCTAGTAAACAACTTGCAGATTCATCGTTTTTAACTTATCAGAGGCCTTTCAACAAATATCAGTGAAAGAGATGTACAGTATGTGTCCAAAGGTGTAGAGCTGAGTGAACATGTGCATAAAATCCATCTTTCCACCTTTGTCTTTATGATTTGTTCATTTTTATCTCGCCAGATTTTTGTGAATTTCTTTTTTCCAGTTTATTTTTGTATTGAGCTCCTTCCTAAAATGTTTTTTTTTTTTTTTTTAAATGAACTGCAAACACAAGCAATGGAGTTTTAAACTGACATGACTCAGACTAGAGTAAACTGATGAACAAAAGCAAACTGTGTGATGTTGACAAGTCTATAAATATAAATATTGTTTACACACTTGTACTGTAGAAAAAGAGAGGTTTGAGCTGACCTTTTGACCTTTCTCTCCATCTCGTCCCTCTGGCCCAGCTCTACCTTTTTGTCCCTGAAGGCAACACAGGTTAAAGTGTTAAGTGTTTTGTAAGAGAGAGGTTCAGGATACAACTCATGATAATGTCCGTGCTAACCTGAGCTCCTGGAAGTCCAATAGGACCCTGAAGTCCCAGCTCACCCATGACGCCCTGAAGAATGGAAACACAAAACTGGTATTGAGGGTATTGTATGCTATTGTCAGTGTACTGCTACTTCTCCTAATATACATTTGTTTTCATGAAACTGGCATCATTCAGCCTTCATTGTTTACATTTTATAAAGGTTCCTGGTCTTACCTCTGGTCCTGGTAATCCTGGAGGTCCTTTAATTCCTGGCAAGCCATCAGGACCCTACAATCACACACATGGACCATAACCATCAGCCATTTCTATGTCTAAAAAAATTCTTCAAACTAACACTCAGTGAAAGTGCTTCTTTGCACAGAGGTTATAGCTCAGATTCTTTTTCGATGAAGTACTGAGAAAAACTCTTACCGCCTCTCCTGGCTCCCCTTCCCGCCCAGATTCTCCTCTCAGCCCCTCAGGTCCAGGAAAGCCCTTTGGACCAGGATCTCCTGCTTTTCCTCTGGCCTCTGCAGATCCCTGGAGAATTACAATATAGTATAAGCAGTTATGTTGACTCATCACTTTCTAAAATGAGTGCAAATCCTTTCTGTACAAAGAGTAGGGTTAACTAAGTTGGCTTTAATCTTTATGGAGAAATCGAAGAAAGTAAATGTATAACGTAGATTGAAAATAGAGAGGAGAAAAGTCTACAGGAGATTTGACAAAAGTCTACTCCAATAACTGTTGGCAGATGTTGCATTTCATATGGCTATGAAAAATAAAAATGAAACAGAAGTGATGGATGTCCCTGAAGGTTTTGTTGAGATCTCAGGACATAAAGCTTAGGAAAGGAACATGTTCTGAAAAGTGTTTTTCCGCGCCTGTATGAAGTCAGTGGATAACCTTTTACTCATACGGTCAAATATGTTTTAACATTTTTTCCAGGTGTTTCCTGTATACCTTGATAACAAGAGTCGGAAAGACAGGATGACCGACAAATTATAACGACACATAAAAACAGTTTCGGTAAATTACTGATATCCAACATTGTACTGGTTTGTGATTCTGTACTGAACTCCACTTACCACAGGTCCAGGCTTTCCTGTATCACCTTTCCCACCACGGCTTCCTTCCACCCCCTGCAATTAGACAGAGCACTTAAAACAGAGTCATTCAGCCAACACAAGTTTAACATTAGCTGTTGCATCACCTCTAAGGTGTTCAGACTGCACTGTACCTTAGGACCTGAAGTTCCCGACTCCCCATTTAATCCAGCAGGACCTTTGTCTCCCTGTAGAGAGGACATGCCCAGTTTGTCAAAACCTTACCATACATGTACCATACATTCTATTTTTCACACTTCAATGTAATAGAAATCAAGTATATCCTCTGAAAATAACTCTGTGACTAATGACTGTCCGAGCCATAGCTTCACTTTGTTTACATCGCCCGGACGGCCGGCTGACTCCTCCCCTCAAGTATAAAAGTTGTTTAATTGAGGGACTAGAGAAAAGAAGAATAACATACTGTACTCACTGCTTAATTGAATGTCACGTAAGCGTTTCTAGATCACGCTCATTTCGGGTAAATTTACATGCAGTGTGAAGATACGAGCTAAATAAAGACGCTAGCATTAGCATGCTAACACAACAATACAGCGCAAGTTGTTTTGGTTTCATGCTGGTGCTCAAGGGCGACATCTGCTGGATCAAAAAATCGCATATTCTTCCTTTAAGGGCGCACTCACACTTGGCAATCCGTACCCTGCCCATGCACACTTCACCCCTAAAGTCCAGTTGGTTTGACTAGTGTGAGTGCTCTGACTTTCTTGGCCCTCGCACGCTTGGAAGAGGTGTGTTTCGGCACGGTACACTTCATGCACGAGCACAAGCACAGGCATGAAACGTAGACAACCTTCATTTATCGAGAAATCCCGGAGTGTTCTGGCTGTTTCTGACTAAATGACTCAAAATAAGCCACAAAGTCAGTAAGGTTTACAGTCTTGTTCTCTGTGTTGTTCTCTGATGTGCGGACGTGGACTCGACTGCGCGTCTCTTTATTTATTTTACTTTTTTTCAAGTCAGCCTGTCTTGTAAACAAAGCATGCTTCATGATCACATACAGCCATGAATGTGTTGTATTACGACGTTATGTACAATAGGTAACCGTGGAGCAGTGTCAGTGCAGACCAGAGGGGAGTCCAAGGAGTTGTTGTTTTTGTCACAAATGAAGTCCTGACAGTCCAAAGAATGACTTTGAAAATGCAAAATATATCGTTTAACATCCCCACATTGGTCTTGAGCGTTTGCGGAATATCTGTAAAATCCTCTACCTTCTGTCCTGATGGCCCATCAGGTCCTGGAGTCCCCAAAATACCTTGAAAACCCTGGAAAATAACGCATATGAAAAATAATCAACAGTAAGAAGACAGTATTGAATCCAACTGAAACCACCTTTAGTCATCCATTTATGCATTAAAAATGATCACCACCTGGGGATTTAAATGTATTGCTGATAGCTTATTATTATTAACAGGAAGGAAAAAAAAGTGTCTATTGGGACATGTTTTCTCGTGTTGAGGTTTGTGTTTGATTGACAGCAGCTGACAGGCTAAGAAAAGAAAATAAACACACACAGTAGCCATGAGCTGTCCGCAGGTTGTTTGTGTTAAAAAGCAAGGACAAGACAGGACTTTTAATGTGCTTCAGCTTCACTGCAAATTATACTTAAAGACTAATATCTGATCTCCCCAGAAAAAGTTTGTTTAGTAACTGGCTCAACAAGAGAAGCTCAAACACATGTTTCATGTTTACACATAAGATATTTAGCAGATTTATGATGCTATCAGGAACTACAGTTTATTCAAAAAAGGCTACAATTTAGAAAAAAAGACAACGATTTTCAGAGCAGAAATAAAAAAACTATGAGTAATGCAATATAACTTCAATTATTTCTAAATAAAATAAATGACGTTTCTTAAGAGAATAACTTACCGGTAGTCCTAACAAGCCTGTTGGTCCAACGTTCCCCCTCAGACCTGCTGGACCCTGAAAATAAAAATACAAGGTGATTCATTTTGAAGAAACAAAACCAGCTTTATTTTATTGTAAGTACTGCCACAGAGTCTCCAGGGCCCAGTTTTTTCAAAGGTTTCATCTGAATGATCTGCATTTGGGAATTCCGATATTTTAAAGAGAATCTGGGTAGGATCAACCTGATCTGGATACAGAAGAGGACTTCATTTAACATATTTTATCCACAGAGGGTAGTAGCAATTCACCAACTCGAGTGAAAATGATCAACATTATTGAAAAAATGTTGCTTCATTTGACCATTTTAATAGTTTTCTTACATCTTGTTCTTGTCAGACAGTGTGAATCCAGCCTTCAGGACAAACATCATGTTTTTTTTTAATCAAAGTAATCATAAATCAAAAGATTTGAACGACACAAACTGGAGGTTTTATCCACTTAAAAACCTAAGATTGACTATAACCTTTTCCAATTGTTTGCTCATTTTTTCTTTGGAACAAATTGATTTCATGATTTGGTCTCATCTGACAGTTTTGATTGAAATACTTTAAAACAAGCTTTTTAGTGGGATGTTACCATGGAGATAAATTATGAAGTTCTAATGTGTAAGAAAAACATCTTCATTATCTCTTTTTGTCATGTTTTGCCTAAACTATTTGTTCAAATTAAAAACAATGCTTGGCAAAGAGGACAGGTATTATAGAGTGGATAAACAGGTGATCAAAGAGGCAGGTAGTCTGATGGGAAAAGCTAATTTACCATGAAGCCTGCGTATCCCTTTTCTCCTTGTGACCCTCTCGGTCCTTGTTTTCCTGGAACTCCTGGAGGTCCCGCTGATCCAGACGGGCCTAGATTTCCTGAATCTCCCTGTGAGAAACATGAAAACATTTACAGACTTCATCTACACAATGACTGTCAGATTTAGATGTCTATAAACTACAAACAAGTGAACCAATAGATGAATGGTGTTTACATGGATGATAAATGGAGAATGACAGATAGGGAAAATAGGTTTATGGTGAGACCATCAAACAATAGTTGTATCAATGGGTCTTTTTCATAAATTCTACATAACAGCAAAAATTTAAGATATAAAAAACCTTTGATCCTTTAGCACCCGGATCCCCAGGAACACCCGGTTCTCCACCGACCCCCTGCACAAAGACACAGAAGGACAGACAGAAAGTAACGAGCAGATCAACAGGCTGAATTGTTGCTCAATGAAGTTATAGCTGCAAAATTCTGTTTTTTATTTACAACAAATGAATTACTAACTATTCTAAATACTGATGTATTATTAAAGTAAAAATAAATTAAACCTGCTGAAGTCACACTGAGCTTGAGGATATGTTGAGAGAACATTTTTCACTGTTTACTAAAATGTTGTAGACTAAACAAATCAACAAAATGATTAACTGGATGCTTCAACAACTATCCTGTAGTAAGTTGCAGGCCTAGAAAATATGGTTGAGTAGAATAGCGGTACATCTAACCTCTTTGCCCCTCTGCCCAGGCTCACCCTGCAGCCCCTGGGAGCCCTGAGGTCCTGGCTCTCCTTTTGGTCCTGATCGCCCTGGTTGTCCCTGTGGGCCTGGAGCTCCCTGTTTCAGAGAAATATGACGTTGGATAGCTATTAGACTTTTTCTGCTGTGATTGTGTGAGCTGCTTCATCTGTTGCTGAATGTATTTTCAATACTAAAGAAAAGTACACAGCCTGTAAACAGTCACATGTCATGTGTGTTGTTCTAGTTTCAATGTCTTGTTTCGAAGTACAAACCTCATAGGGCTGCAACTGAGCAATGTGCTTAAGGTAGAAAATGAAATATGATCCAGGACATCCAGCTGGTTATTGTGTTCAAATGCTGATCAGATTCCTAAACACCGGATAGGTACAGCAGCGGCTCACTAAGCATGAGACAGGCGCTATGATCTCCGGGTCTTGTGGTGCGAATTTATGTTTAAATCAAAAATAATGTGACATACCTGATCACCTTTTGTTCCAGGAGTCCCTTCTTCCCCCGCTGGACCTGGAGCACCCTGACATGACAAACAGAGTCAAACTTAACATAACATGCATTAAGTAGTCGCTTTCACATATGCACTCCTGAACATGTCAAGAGAATTTCAGGAGGACTGACCCTGAAATCCCCCTGATCTGGTTGTTCACACATGCACCCTGCAACGGGAGACTATCCCCGTCAGGTGGGAGGGCGGGGTTCCTCAGGAAAGACATGACGTAAAAAGAACGACGTGGAAAGGGAGGACGAAGCAACAAAGTCTGCTTTACGACGCTATGATGAGAATATTTATCTTTATACCAATACTATGTGTAGTTCAACAAAATCCTGATATTAACAAAAGAGTGGAGAAGAACATACTTTTAAACAGCAAACATAAAGAAGCCATTTAATCACACGGATGGATGGTCTATGGTCGTGCACTGATCGCAGGGAATAAATGTCAATGCCCCCTCCCACTAGCTTGAGGTGAATTCTCCTGATAATATCCTGCTGTGTTCTAACATCAGCTCACTCTGACATCATAAGGGGAAAATAATAGGCGGCTTCAGGAAAAAAAAATTGTGGCAAAAACTTCAGGATCTCTTCAGGTGTGTGAACAAGGCTCATTGATTTACAGCAAAGTTCTTCAATAATATACACCAGTAACTGTGGATAATATGGTGATGTTTAGTTTGTTATATGGTGTCTGATTGGTGTAGTGTGATCAGTGAGTGAACTGACCTGCTGCCCGTCTAAACCTGCAGGACCAACATCACCAGCCGGACCCTTTGAACCCTAAAAATGAAAAACATAATGTATTTACGTCTCTTAGGTTGGTGAATGATTCTTTCCAAGCATGGACTCATTTCAACCATAGACAGGTCATGGTTGATGGTGTTTCATACTAATGATAAACTATCAAGGTTGAAAACCACGGTATAGTCAGTTACCTGCTCTCCTTTCTCTCCAGTCTGACCCATCGCTCCAGTCCTCCCTGCTGGTCCCTGATCAGAAAATAAATATAGATCTCACATCAAACATGACAATTCAAAACGATATTGTATACATGGTTTATTAAGAGTTCTATTACAGAGTTTAATATCAATATGAAACAGAGAGAAAGGTGAAGAGTACCCACTCACTGGAAACCCTCTTGGTGCAGGTGACCCCAGTGGCCCTGTAGGCCCCTGACTCCCTGGAGGACCAGGACTTCCTGTGCCTCCCCCTGGTCCTGGTTTACCTTGAGGGCCCTGAAGCCATGCAGAATGACAAATAAGAAAAACTATACACACTATACTTTTAATTCCATTTACAGAGATCACACTTCAATCTGAGTGATGTTTCCCACCAGACAGAATGAGTTAGTCGTTTTTGTAATACATCGATAAAGGTTGCATGCTCCTTACAAAGTTCTGATCTAAGCAGCTTCTAACAAATGTGCTTTTACTCAGGGTAGGTCATTTCTATTTCATGTCATAGTTCACTGATAGAGTCATGGAGCCGACTGTCAAAACACCTGCAGCTGTAAAATCACCAAAGTCTCAAAGTAAACACTTATGACCAGATATCTGACAAATAAAAAACACATTGTTCATCCATAAAAGCCAATAGATTCTTGGACTACTAAATGGCCTGTGTGTTCTGCCTCTTTTGATTTCCTGTTTTCCTGCAAACAATCAACGCAGACTAAAATATGACTGGTCAACACTGGTCTGTAATCGTAACCCTACCAGCCTACAGATGTTGCCTTCATGTGCAGGTAACGGTTTATAGTGAAGAAAAGCAAAACAAGATCCGCACACCAAGAAGCTCCAGTTTGAATGATTTATTGATCATACTGATTTGTCTACTTTAGACTTGAAAAGTCAAGTCAAGAGAAGTCATGTCAAATCTGAAGAAGAGCATGTTGGCTTGAAACGTCAATGATCAATAAATCCTTTGAAGGGAGCTTCTTGGTGTGTGGATCTTGTTTTGCTTTACATTACATTACATTCCTGTTTTTGGATCCAGCATTCACTGAGAGATGTGCGTGTCTTTTTTGATTTTTCATACAGTTTAAAGTGACACAAATCCTGGAACAAAACAAAAAAATCCCTAGGATCAACTCACTGTTGGTCCCTGAACGCCTTTAGGTCCAAACCCTCCTTGGCGGCCCTGAAGTAAAGAGGTAAATAAAAAAAATAAAAAAACATGAATGTTAAATTTGAACTGCAATGGTTTAGAATATTTAAAAGTCAGTTTTGTCTTTCTCTTACCTTTGGTCCTGGAGGACCTTTTTCACCAGGAGCACCCTGAACACCCTAAGAAGATAATGTTCTAATACAGTCAGCAAACAGGATCAGTGAATATATAAACACTGTGCTACATACTGGACATCAACCAGATGCTAAATACATAACACGTTTCAGCAAATATACTCACTGGAGGTCCACGCTTCCCTGGGACACCAGGAGGTCCTCTGACCCCAGCAGCTCCCTGCACAACAGTCAACAAAACACACTGTTTTCACAGTTCACAATGAATAGGGCGATTACTAAGGACAAAGTTTACTACTGTGTAGCTGTACCTTTATATTATTATAATTCATATGAGGCTGTAAATATTTGACAGCTGTCCAAAAACATGGAAAATAAAGGTAAAGTTTTGAGTTTTCTGCCAGATTAAGTCTAATGTGAAAATGCAAATAGTGCTGATGATACAGTACTAAATGCACATGGCAAAACAAGCGATGCTCTGGTTCATATTCATTTATCTGATGTCACTGATGTGCTAATGTATGAAAGCCTCTGCTCTGTGTGTTTTGATTTTGATGTATTTGTAAATTTACCTGTTAGGCTGTACAGGTTAATAAAGTTAACTTATTCTTAATCAGGATTTACCCTTTGTCCCATGTGGCCTGGTCTCCCGGTCAGACCCACTGCTCCTGGGTAACCCTGTGAAGAAGTTCAGGTTCAGGTTTTTTAGGCCACATTTTTTAATGTGGTTCTGGGTCACATTTTAAAATAAAAACGGCATTACAATTCAAATCAATACAGCTTGAACCTGATAACTCTGTTTTGTTTTGATTCCATAGAAAGGGGAGTAGTTAAACGCACAACATGTAGGTCCAGGGCAGTGAAAAAATAGTAGACTGAGGAAGAAGATATGCCCACACACTTGCCCAAATGTCACAATAAATTGTTTTCGTCCATCACAATCACAAAGTGTTGACCAGAGGTCTTCTTCAGGTGATACTTTTAGACTAAAGGAGGGGGCCACACCCATATATTTCAACACCAATAGGATGATAGGCTCTATGATTGCAGGTTTGGTCAAAGCTTCAAAATGTCCCATAGTGAAACACATCTATTGTTAAATTCAATAGCACACACTTATTGTAAGCAGGCTTCAAGTTTTCACCACACAAAATAATATTTCACTCAACACAGACAGCATGCAGACTCAATACGACCTGTTTTCCAAAATGTGGTTAATGCACACTACTTACCACAGTTCAATGCACAAAGGACATAAAGGAGCTGCTCAGAGTAGGAAATAAAGTTCATACTGGTCACTTACATACATGCCCACCGGTCCCTGGGGGCCCATCAACCCTGGTTTCCCTGTGAAGCCCTGAAGAGTGACATGAAAATAATCCTTTTTTACATTCATCAGAAAACCTGAAAACTAAAAAACTATTTCAGTGCAACCTTTGCTGTATGCATATTTTTACAAGGTTGTAAGAGTGAAAGCTGCCCATACAGTAACTAAGTGAAAAGAAGGAGGCCGTATTCCTTAATTAAACAACAACAAATAAATGTAATGAGTGGACTAAAAATTATTATATCTTTATTTTAAAAAAGTGTACTCTACTAACTTTCTCCCCAGCTGGTCCAGGGATCCCGTCCTGACTTGGCTTTCCTCGAGGACCCTGTTAAAGTCAGAAAATATCTCCTTCAGTTTGTTTCACATCATCTAATATGTTAAGAAATACAGTGAAAGAGAGGTGTAAACCCACCAGAGCTCCTGGAGAACCTGCCTGCCCTGCAGCACCAGCCACACCTACAATCCCCTGCAGAGACCACAGAGCTGCAGTTAGCATTAATGATTAGCAACATGATTTATTTGGTTCATGATGACAGTGCTAACTCCTCTATAATCATATACAAAATATGATACAGTAACATTTCAATAAGCAAAACTGAAAAACAGTAAATTAATGCCCTAAAACACAGTTGAACACAAAAAGGCAAACAGACACAGAATATGAAATGTTTAGTCAAATTTAGGGCTGTCAAACGTTTTTTTTTTAAATCGCTTTTAAATGCTGAATTTCAATAGTAAATTGTGATTAATCACATTTTTAATGGCAAACTTGAAATTCTATTATTATAGTTTCAAAACAGTTACCGGTATTGCGCAAAACATGCTTTAATTTCTGTACTGTCTCAAGCTAAGGGTAATTCACTTCCTGTCTTGAAACAAACCTGCTTTTATTTTAGAAAATAAGGCACTTCTGGTAGACCGAAAGTTACGACATTAACCAGCGGAAGAAGGAACTTGTTACAGATTGGAAAGTAAATGAAAATAGCTAAAGGGAACGATGAAAATCAAGTGTTTGATATGTATCTATTATCAATACTGCTTGCCCCGTTCGGGTCACAAGGGGATGGAGGGAAGTGGATGGGGGTGGGGCCGATCCCAGCTGATATGGAGCAAAACACCTTGAATGGGTCACCTTGAATCACAGGCCTGACATATAGAGATGAACAAAAAGTCAAAATGGCTAGTGGAAAAGTAAAGTGCTGTGATTTTTTATCATATAGCATACATTTTCCCAAGAGTTGTTTTAAGCTAGAGTTAGATGACATGGTACAAATGACCTTTCTGCACAGCTGTATAGCCTAGCTTCAGTGCTGGCCCCCTAGTTGGGCTCTTCTTAAAAGGAGCCGAGCTGACCGGCACATCCTTTGGCTAATATACTTACTATGGACAAGTACATCATAGAACCCCTCTTCAAAAATTCAGAACCAGTAAAGTTCTGTAAAAATTAAGTTTTGCAAAGATAATGAGGAAAGAATCATCTTCATGTCCTGATGCATGAGTAGAATTTTTCCATTCAACATGAAAGGAACACTTTTTGTCAATAACAGGAAATAAAAACATTTTTTTAATGTTTTAAGAATATAAAATGTGAAAAGGTTTTAGGGATGAATTCTGTATTGGCACTACATGTCCAACGTCATCATGTCTCAGGATCTAACAAGGTGTTACTGGTGAATGGATAATGTAACAGATGTAAAGTCAACAGTCTGCAGACAAGGAGAAAAAGGGAACAAATAACTGATTCTTAATCCATCTGTCTGTCACTGATTGCAAACTTCTATTACTGTCCGCCACACGTTTGTTACAGTGTCAGATTTACAAAGATCATGATGCCTTTACCTTCCACAAAGAAGTCACTAACTGAAACAACTAAACATGAAACTGCCCTGTAAAGATTTAACGGGGGGAAGTCAGATTGGATCACATTTACGAGCCTGTTAACAAGTTAAACAGAACGACCTGAAGTCCGCCCACAGGCTGAATGTCACAAAGACATCATCTTGTAATCAGTGCTTTTTGAAGGTTTCGGACTCATCTCGGAATTGAAAGCATTTTTACTCGGTCTTGTCTCGTCCTCAGGCGGGGCGGACTCCAGATTTTAAATCAAGACCACCACTGATAAGCTATTTTTCTTCTTCATTACTGTCATTAGAAGAAAAATGCCTCTTTCTAAAAGAACACATAACTTCACTTAATTCATAATCTGATTTTCATCCCCTCGGTTTTACGGTCTAGGAGAGTGACACGCCCGCTGCACACAAGTCACCCTGCCACGGTCCTGGTCTTGACTCAGTCTCAATCCTTAATTGTCTTGTCTCTGCCTCGCCCTGCCTTGGTCCTGGTCTTGGTCATGTCTCGGTCTCGGAGCACTCTGGTCTCGGTATGTCTTGGTCTCGTTTAGTCTGGTCTTGACTACAACACTAGGTTACAACAATACTCACTCTGTCTCCTTCAGGTCCAGGAAAGCCAACAGACCCAGGGACCCCCTGCACATAAAGACACATCACCTTACAAATAAATCACTTTGTTAAAGGCTCAACGGTGAAATGGAGCTGGTTGAAAGTAAAGAATGCAACAACAAAAAAAAAGCATTCATATGAAATGAAAATGTATAAATTGGGAACCTGTGTACCAGGCTTTCCTTCAGCTCCCTCAATCCCAACTCTGCCTCTAAAACCCTGAAACAATACACACAAACAAACACACACACGGTTAAGAGTTTAAAGGTTATTATACATATTAGACATTTGAATCTATTGTTTGTTTTTATTGATCTTACTGGCAGGCCAGGAGGACCAAACAGGCCGGGGACTCCGGTCTGACCCTGTGAATGTAGACGGAAAGACGATAAATAAATCCTGCTCTTAATGAAGTTACAGATCTGATTGATCTGTCATCATATGTTCAGAGTTTGTTCTGTGCGGGGGAAAGTTACCCTCCGTCCTTTGAGCCCTGTGTTCCCGTTGGGCCCTTGCATCCCCCTGTCGCCCTGAAAGGTAAATAAAAACACACTTTTCTTTAGAGTCTATGATATATGAGAAGAGTATTTACTGCTAAGCTTTAATAAAAGTCATGTTTAGTTCTTGAACTAGCCATTACACTAACACATCATTTTAGGAGGTGATGGCTGTAATAGATAAATCAGCAGTGATAATAGTAAAATAAATACTAACAGGAGCAGTAGCACAGATGATCTGTGATCATCACATGGTTCAAAGCTTTATGAGTCTTTAAGGAATGCAGTTTAATGACACAAATGTCCCTGTGGTTATACATATATGACACCATACAGCTCCGTTTATTAGCTTGACTTCAGTAGGTAGCAATAAAAGCCTCTGACCTTTGACCCCTGATTCGCCACAGCTCCCTGAAGACCAGCCTCCCCATCTTCACCCTGAGGACACACAACAGAGAAACTCATCAGAGATAAGGCGCCTTACAGGCTCCTACAAATACACTTTGAAGGTGTGAATGAATAAAATGTGATGATTTTCTTCTTTTAATACAACCCAAGTTGAGTTTTAGTTTAGTGTTGTATTTGTGTTTTTTTAATTCTTCCACTTCCCACATAAGTAGTATTAAAATAACATTTTAAAGTTTATAGTTTGTATTTTATTTTAATAGGATATACAGTTTATGTTGTATTTGTTTGGAACTATTGTCACATGCAAGTTGTTGTATGTGAACATAGTCTTGCAGTTAAAGGTCCAATCTGTAAGATATCTACTGAATGAAATCATAAAGTGACCTTACTATGTAATCAGTCATTAAGGAAACATGCTATGCCATCAAATCTTTTCACGTAAATTCTATTTTGTATCAATAAACTCTTAATTAATTTGATTACAGTATCGGGTTTTCTACAAAATAAACAACAGTGTCGATGATCTATGTGCAGTGTGTGGAAGTTATTTTAAACCCAAACACTGATGACGCAGTGATAGTGATCTGTACCTCTTTTCCTCTGGGCCCAGGTTGACCTCTCACCCCTGAAGGACCTGTGCTGCCACGTTCCCCCCTCTCGCCCTGATGACCCGGGATCCCTGCAGCACCAGGAGGGCCCTGAGGGAAAGAGAAGGTCAGATGTTGTAGCTAGTTAAGGGGGGTAAAGGGAAGTCTGACACTAGGGGGGGACTAGCAATAACCCTGATAAGGGATGGATAGATGGATAGGATGTTTACTGTCATTAAATCAAGAAATTATGATTGTTGCAAAAAGGTTATCATCCACTTTTTTCTAATGTTCATTTTACATTTTTTACAATATTGAAATTACAAAAAAAAACCTCAGAGGGAATTATTCTAAACTTGACCTCAAACAGATGAAGCGCTTTCTTTAACATTAATCACCATGAACGTCTTCCTCTTACTTTGTCTCCTTTGGGTCCCGCCTCTCCTTTGTCACCATCCAGTCCTCTGAAGCCCTGCAGATCAACATCAAATCACATCTTTACTTTGGTTTTCTTTTCAAGAATGCTGACACAAGTTTGAACTCACTTTCTTTAAAATCATCAATCCATTTTTTTTCACAGATGTGGCTCAGATCAGATTTTTTTATGACACTTTGAACCGCTCAGGTCACATGCAATCTGAATTTTTCAGAACAGATTTGGGCCACTTTCACATTTGGTCTTAAATTAGATGCAGGTCGGATCATTTGCAATGTGACCTTGGTCTGAACAGCCAGGTCGGAGACTTTGAGGTCACTCTGGAGCTACAATACTCAAAGCTCTGTGCTGACAGGACCGATGGGCAGGAATCAGTCACACTCAATGAAAATGAAGGAGGTAGTCAGTGGAGGGACAGGGAGGTGTTAGAACTTCACAGAATCTTTGGTGACACTTTTTTCAAGAAAAATTTGAGGGGGTGAATATGTGTTTGAAAGCATTTCAAAAGAGATTTGCGAGTGTGGCCACAGAAGAACATGACTGCAGTGTCAATGAAAATGGAAGAGCTGATTTAAAGACGCTAAAGACCATGACTAATGTAGTGGTCGTGGTCAGATCACCGGCCTGTTTTACAATGAGCTGGACGAATTCTGGGTGATGATCCCAGCTGTCTGAGGTGCTTGATATAGTTTTGTAAAAGGAGGCGAAGAGGAGAGTGGGTTCAGTTCTGTTGGCAGCCCTCATGTTGGCTTTGAAACAGGTAGGTTGACAAGCTTCCTCTCAGCTCACTTTTCCTTCACTCTCATGTCAGTCAGACTTCCTAATCTGAGTAAGACCAACACTGTGCTGCGTGTGACGTCTTTGTTGTTGATCTTTTGGGTCAGTTCACAAAGGAAGGAATCTGATAGAGGCCACATCTGAAGAGTAACCAGTAAAGTCAGGCACAAAAAAAATGATCTGATCCAAGAACTAAATCTGCAGTGTGAACACAGTCTCTGTGTCTGTCAGATTGTCTTTGGGGGGAGTTCTGTCCTTTGTGTCCAAAAACATATTAATTAAACTTGAATGATCACAGGAGTTCATACTAAATGTTCATGTTGACATGTAACAGAAACAGAAAACAATGCTGCTTACAGTTCCTCCAGGAAATCCTTTAGGACCAGGACTCCCAATCGGACCCTAAAAGAGCAAACAGAACAAAGAGAAATCCTTAAATGTGAGCCAGTATGTATCAGAACAATAACAGACTGTCTGACAACGTACAATCCATGTTCACTGCTGTTGGAGTTCAAAATCGTGTAACTGTCATGAGCTATTTCTGGCTAAGTGGTGAACAAAGATGTCTAAGAAGTCGAAGTCAGGTCAGACGTATCAACTTATCTAGTTGTTTCCTGTCAATCAATACTTGTCAGTGTCGAGTCTCAGATATGGGTAAGCACATAACGAGTGAATCTTTAGTCTTGAGTCGCCGTAAAGAGAGACCTCGGTCTAAGGTTGTCCAAATATTTGATACTCTGATTCTTTTCTGTACAGTATTGAAAAGTACAGAAGCTTTAAAAAACAGCAAATCTTAGGTTAAATTCTTAACCCAAATCTGCAACGAGCAAAAGAGAGAGAGCAGTGATGGTTCATTCAAAGTCACAGGTCGGTAAATACTGACGTTCCTTAAGTTCTTTTGGCGTCCAATAAAGATGCAAAAAGTTACACTGATGTCTCTCACAAACACACAGAGAGAGCAGAGGAGGTGACAGGAGCGTCACATTTTTTTTCTAATTGAATCAGCAAGAAAATAACCTAATATTAGATCCTATGACTTGTGTTATTGTTGCCGTTGTGTAGAAACAGGTGCAGGTATTGTTTGATTTTGACTCGTTTCTCATCAAAGTTTAAAACTCTATAACCCTACCGAGGTCCAGTCTCAAGTCCTTTGAGCCAGCTGACACAAGTCTTGTTCATTTTTTTAAATAAATCAAAAGTCAGAGTCAATTTGTTTGTTACGCTGAAACTACAGACTGTATTCAAAAATCATGAGAGTTAAAAAATATCCATCCCCTCAAACAATCTATGAGCAGTCCATTATGATACAGGAATAAAAAATATGTGTGATCCCTTCGTTTCAGGATTCAGTGTTCTCTAGTCTGAACCACTATAAGCATATATTTCTGCCAATTCCAATCAAAAAAATCTGACAATTTACCGTGGTCCCTTCCCTGCCAGGATTTCCTTTTACTCCCATTGGCCCAGTTTCACCCTGATGGGAAAAAAAACATCAGTATCTGTAAAAACTGTTTTAATTAGCAAAGACGTTTGCAGATCTTTGTGTTAACACTCACCATGTCCCCTTTCTGACCAGGAGGGGAGTCATTGCCTGGTGGACCCTAAAGAGAGAGAAAAAAAAATCAACAATAAATGAACACATTTTATAATAATAAGTATTTTAAGACCAGGTTGCATTTTCTCAGAAACAATAGAAACACTATGTCAAACTGCAATCAATCTAAATATTGAATACAACCGAGAGGTCCTGGTAACTAATTATTACATTTAATCACGGCACGCTGATATTCAATAAAATACACATTTTGATACCTCTCCTGGCACTTTTCTTAACTGTCACTTCTCTGCAGTTTAAATGTAGAAGAGTTTGTCTTCTGTATGTAGTCAAAGTTTAGAGTTAATCCAGATGTAGAAGAGACTGTCAAATAAATATATATGTCCATATTCAATATGCACAATATGAATGTCTGCAACATGTCCTTACAAACACTCTCTACAGATCAAGAGTCGATGTCAGAAGAGAGCCGGCTGAGCACACAGTGTGATCCACACATTACACAGAAAGACTCACAGATATTCTAGAAGTAACATAATCAGTCCTCCCCGTTTCATCACCATAACAGACACTAACGTTAATAATAGACTGATCAGTCTGTTACCATACTTAGCTGTTACTGTTACAGTAACACAACACATACTTTTACCATTATTTCTGACAGTGTAGCTGTGAATCTATTTTATTCTTAGCTGATCCGTCTCTCACGTCCTGCCTCTCCCTCTAACTTCTCTCAACCCAAACAGAGTCAGCAGACGGCTGTTCATGAGTCTGGTTGTGCTCGAGGTGTCTGCCTCTTAAAGGAAGTTTTTTGTTACCACTGTAGCTTTGCTAAATGTTGCTAAGTGCTGTGCTCATGATGGATTAATGTAGGGTCTTTATAAGTAATATAATAAAGAGTATAAAGGTCTTTTATTTGCTGTTTTTCTAAAGTGTCTTGAGACAACATTTTTCATTAATTGGTGCTGTATAAATAAAGACTGATTATTTGATTGATTGACCTAACCTGCATATCATCAGACAGAGGGAAAAAAACAGAGTGCAAGTTATGATTAATGTAGGGATTGTATTTTTTCCTGCTTATTGTTTACTGCGCATGTGTATTTGAATGTATCTCTGTGACTGTACCTTCTATGTTGTTTATGATTAGCACTTTGTGTAATCTAATAATAAATCCTCTTAGTTTATTTACCTGAAGTCCCAGAGGTCCAGGTAAGCCCATCTCTCCTCTTAGTCCTGACGGTCCCTGTGAGAGATACATTAGACCCGGCTGAGTTCACATCTTTGATATAAGTGAAGTCTAACTGGTGATCTTAAAGACATACCTGAGGGCCTCTACGACCTCTAGGACCAGTCGGACCTTGATCTCCCTGTAAACGACACAGAGAAGACACTGTAGACAATCTTACCTAAAGGAAATGTTTCACTAAATTCAAAGTGTTCATGACTTCACCTCAGACCCGTTCAGTCCAGGAGGTCCTATCCCTCCCGTGGCCCCCGGTGCACCCTACAACATTCAGACTGAAAATGAGTGTTTATCTTGTCATCTCAAAATCACCAAAACGATAAACCTTTCTGAGGTAAGTAGAAACACTACAGTTCGCTCACCTCGAGTCCTGGAGGACCTCTCATACCATCATCTCCAGCATCTCCCTGATCATAAAGGTCCAATAAGTTAGTGAGTTTTTGAGTGAGAAGAACAGAAACAGAATCAGAGCCGTGCAGTGTAACAGGTGTTATACCTTTGGCCCAGGAAGTCCAGGAAGCCCCTTCAAGCCTCTTTTACCCACAGGACCCTGAACACAACAAAGTGCAGTCACAATTTACGTCATATTTGCTACATTTATGAAAAAGAAATATGCAAAATGTTTATTTTGACTGGTTAACACAGCAGCAAATAAGAAGAAAATACAAAAACAAACCGTGTGATTTAAAGGAAGTCATCATAAAATGACAGATTGATTGATTGAAAAGTAAAACACATTTCTAAGGAGTACAATATGATTTCTAGATACTGGGTGAGTCCTTGAGCACTTTCTCACAATGTGTTTTCACAAATACGGTCGTTAAAACTTCTGGACTGAAGTTTGTGGACTGTTAAACATTTGGAGGGTTAATTGATCTGCATGTTTAAAATCATTGCACTGTTCCTTTAAATAGTCTTGACTGGTTGTCACACTTACTGGAGGCCCAACGGGTCCATCTTCTCCTGGTTCTCCTTTAGACCCCTGAAGGGCACACAAACATAATGCAAAAAAAATAAACTAAAACTTCATAATATGTCCATCAAATGCACCACCAAACCTATTTTTTTCCTCAAATGTTGGGGTCAAAATAAATAGTACTTTTCAGACTGCTTTTTTCACAAAGTGCTGTAACTAGGCTCAGCCTACATCACATCTTTGTACATTCATACTGTTTTCGTGACGGCGTAATATTGGTGTCCCAGTCTGTGAATTCACATTGCATTTCGTTTGTTTCGCTGTGAAATCTACTTGGATCAGTTGTAAAATACTTTTTGTAGCTGTTAGAGATTTAAATGTCGAAATATGCAAAAATTAAGAACCCTGGTTTAAAAACACCAGAAAAATCATTTGAATTGTCATGAACTAATACTGTGTAGACACAGTAGGTGAAGATGTGTTAATAGGTGCAACAGGTTTTCAAAGGTTTGTTCACTGGAGACTATTCTTGACCACTAGAGGGGGGTATAGCAATCTTATTTAGCATCTGCAGCTCACCTGAAGAAAAAGAGGATCACAGCAGAAGATGGTCACAACGTTTTTTTTTTCCATACTGACCTTTTCCCCTGCTCCTCCTTTGTCTCCCTTTGGTCCAGGCTCTCCTGTGAAGCCCTGCAGGTCAGGACACAGAGAAAAGCTAAACTTTACAGCAACATCCCTCTTTGTTCTTTTTCAGCACAGCAGTATATTCACAGAGCGGTCCAGCACAGCCTGTTGGCCAATGAGCAGTGACTAAAATATTTGCTACTAACTGACTGTTTTAACTCCAGGTCTAATGCACACTCTGAAGTACTCCAGTTAGAGAGCAAAGAGGGCAGCAAATGTCTTCATCCAACAGAACGAGCTCCACAGGTGATGCAGTGAGTTGATATTAATAATATGTAGAAAGTCATAACATTATAACAAGGAACGTCTCCTTTTATTCTTCTTTCATAACCAGAAATGTTTCACTTATGTATATGAAAACTTATTATGAAATAGATTGAAACTCATGTCTTAGTGTCTTAATGAGGAAACAGTGTGCAGAGAACACCTCATAAGAGTCAATAACATGGTTTAGTTACAGAAACCAAAAGCACAGAGGGGGAAAAAAACACCTTCTGATCCATGCATGCATCATTTCAGAATACACTTTCCAAGTCTCAAATATCTCCAATATATAAAATAAGAAAAAAAGGGGGTTTGCCAGGTTGAAAAAATACATTTGTTAAATTGATATTTTTTTAAAGGCTATATTTGTCTTTACTCAACAGTTGAAGCTGTAAAAAGACAGAAAATGTGCTAAAAGAGAGGGGATGACATGCATCAAAGGGCCCAGGGCGGGATCACAGGCCTGTGGGGTCAAGGACTCAGCTCCTTTATAAGCAGGGTGAGCTATTGCAATAATCTCTGAAATGTTGTTTTTCATCTGTCAAAAGTGTTGAAAAAGTACAACTGGCACTCATTTTCCCCATGTGTTTGTAGTTTAAATACTAAGATAAGATTTTCTTTATTGATCCCCGCAAGGGGAAATTCTGTTTTTACACTCTGTTAATCATGCAACACACACATAGGCTGAAATACACACACATGCACAAAGAGGATCCTATGGACATGCACTAATGGAGAGATGTCAGAGTGACAGAGCGGCCCCCAGCAGGCGCTCTGGGGGAGGGGTAAGATTGCAACACTTCTTCAGATTAGAACTGTTAGCATTCATGTTTTCTATCAGGTGAGTTATAGTATTTCCATGACCCAAACAAAGAAAATCCATTACAGTTGTGTTAGATAACTGTCTGACAAACAATAAATAGAATTAATGACAAAAAATAGATTTTTTTGAAAGCCATACACACATACTCAGAAGTACAAAATAGATGAACACGCCTCTTTCTCCTCACATGTCTCTGAGTGCTGCTGTAACAATAAGATCACTACACCTGCTCAGAAAGGTGATCTATAAAGAACAGGATGACTTTAAAAAACATATGACTTTTTCACATTGTTATTAGGGAAGATAAATTAGAGATGGCTTGATCTTTGTTTATTAAAGGAGGAAATATCTATAGAAAAATACCTGTAAGTGTGTGGTCTACATGTTTGTCTCAATGCTCATTGGTTACTCGATTCACCTGAACTCACCTCATCACCTTTCTCTCCTGGTGGAGCCGCTTCACCTTTAAAACCTCTGGGACCCTGAGAGGAGAAACGAGTTTAAACACATAACACAGGCTAATCATCATCAAATCTCTGAGTAAAGAACTCTCAGAGTGAGTGCTGGTATCTTCACCTTCAGTCCAGGTAAACCTGGTGGCCCAGGACGACCGTCCAATCCTTGACTTCCATTCCTGCCCCACCGTCCAGGGTTCCCAGGGAGGCCCTTTGGTCCGGGATAGCCCTAAAACAGAGACACACACAGTCACATGATCTGAGGTCAGCATGTATACTGCAGCAACTGATGTTTCAGAAAGGATTGTTAGCTTCATCGTTTACCATGTCCCCTCTCTCTCCTGGTGTCCCTCTGCTCCCTGCATCTCCAGGAATACCCTGAAACATGAATACATTTGAATAAAATAAACTCAATTCAAAACTATGACAAGATGAAGTAGGATCAAACATGAGGAAGTTAAAAAGAGGACAGCCAAAAAAGTGAACCTAATGTAAGTAAGATGAAGTGAAACTCACTGGATGTCCAGGTTTGCCCATTTCACCCATAAATCCAGGAGGGCCGGGTGTCACCTTAAGAGCAGAGGAAACATGGATGACTAACTTACTCTGATGGAGTGATTCAGATCAGAACTAAATGTTGAGATACTCACCGGCCAGCCAACTCTGAGCATCTGATACACGGATGATCTCTGAAAAAATAAGCAATCACAATCAGAACGGAATGATTTATGTGAAAGGTAAAGGGCTAATCAAACAATAAATATGGTTAATGAAACTAACCAGGAAGTAGAAATCAAGTCTTTTTTACAGCTTGTCAAATAATAATAATAGACTGTTTGAGTTTGGGGTGTTTTAAAGTCAAATGTAGTTCAGCTGAGGCTGAGGGGGAAGTATTTCATTTATACTACCTGATGAAATATCTTAATAAGGACTCATGATTTAATTGATGTCATACAGTAAGATAAAGACATTTGTACTGGAAATATGTATCAGTCAGTCACACAGTAGAAGAAGCTTTTTTCCCTCATCACCCCACCACAAAGTGTCAGAGTTCAGGTTTTCACACAGAAGAGATTATATAAGATAAAACACAAGAGACACTTATCGTAAAATAGGGAGCTCATGATGCACTCATGTGGCCAAAATACCTAACAAGAGGTCAAAGAGCTCCAGCAACACTTGTAGTATAAAGATCAACTTTACCGACACGTTTCGGCTTGTAGCCTTCATCAGGGTCATCAAGAAACACATTGCAAACATAGCTTAAATAGGGTAGGTACAAAATTGAGAAAAAGGTAAACTCAACCAATCAAATACATCCACATATGTATACCTCAGCCAATTAAGGCACATGCAAAATAGGACTGGTTAGTTTTGTTGTATATACATATGTGGCTGTATTTGATTGGTTGAGTTTACCTTTTTCTCAATTTTGAGAATTTTAAACTATGTTTGCAATGTGTTTCTTGATGACCCTGATGAAGGCTACAAGCCGAAACGTGTCGGTAAAGTTGATCTTTATACTACCGGGGTTGCTGGACCTTTTTGACCTCTTCAAGCCTTCCACTCTTCATGCACCTTGCTAGTTGGTGAAGTTGTGACAGAAAATCCCGCTTCGCTTCTCCAAAATATATAACAATAAAAACTTTCCACTGTCATATCTCTAAAAAAATAAACATTTGGACAAAACAAGCGTAACACATCATGCAGCACGGTAATCGTTTAATCTCGATTATCTTTTACGTGATCGTGGGAATCTAAATGTCCAGCACTAACCTGGGCCCATTCAAGATTGGAAACCTGGGATCACGCCTGCTTGAAACTTCAAGTTCACATGCAGAGCTCACACTATAGAGTGCTGCAGAGTAAAAATGAGCTCCAAAGACATTCACTCAGGTAGAGCAGCTGAGAGTGATTGAGTATATTGCTTCATTAACACAGGCGGTGGGCTTTTCTCTCACTCTTTACGTCTTGTTAGTTGTTACACTTGAGGTTATAGATGGAGCCAAAAGACCTCAGAGTGAGTAACAAAGTGTTAAAAGCTCCACTCAGAGCGTCTCCTACCGCTCTGATGGTTGTTGAGAGATGCAGCACAAAGCTCTCTGTCTCTGCGTGTAACTCCAGCACACAGGAGTCCTTCTGGTTCATTACACCACCCAGCTCTGCTGCTCCCGCACATATTTTTCTTGGCAGCGGAGCAGCAGCGGGGGTACGAGTGGAGGCCTGCCAATCCTGTCAGGGTGAGGCTACGGCTTGGCAGGGAGGCCTGGACCTCCCTAAAGTCTCTGTGTGTCTCTGTGCGACGAGCAGTCAAGAGCCTTCAGTGTGCTCTCTGACACAGCACACACACTGAGGCCTTTCACAGCCAGCCTGACCCGCGCGTAGAGCCGGTCAACTCAGAGCACAGGGCCTGACCCAGGACTGAGGTCTGGATGAGCTCCAGTTACAATGCCTGCTGATCCTTCAGCTCTCGTTACTGTCTGAGGGAGCACAGAGAGAGAGCTGTGGGCGTTTAAATACACCGTGGACACACTGGGAGAGGATTACTCAGCCCTGTCCTGAAATAGAAGCCAACTTCTCCCCATGTGATCTCCATCTTTATAAAGTCAACTGTATGAGCATGTCACTGTGTGAACTATGACTTTGATGTGAGTCTCATACGTTCAGCTCTTTATTGAAACTATTGAGGATGAAACTGATAAGTTACATCTTGGATCTGTGCGTTTTTTAGGTCATGCAGTTCAGTTTATTGTTTGAACTTTGACCAACTGCACTTACCGTAGTTGTGCATGCATGTTTTTTTCTGTGCAGTGACAAATTATGACTGATATTTCAAGGTGACTCATTCACCTTAACCTACAATTACACTTGAGATTATTGTGATAACTGAATGTCCAACCAGTCGTGTGTTATGCTCATTCAAGTATAATCATAGTGATGTTCAGTGGTGTAGTGGTGCCTAAAGAATGGTAAATGGACTTGAGCTGGTACAGCGCCTTCTGACTACTCAAAGCACTTTTACACCACATGTCACACCTACCCATTCACACACTGATGGTAGAGGCTGCAGTGTAAAGTTACCATCAGAAGTAACTTATTCCATTCATACACATTCATATGTGTCTTGCCCAAGGACATATCAGACATGTATCTGAAGGAGCCGGGTATCGAAACCCCGACCTTCCGGTTTAGAAACAACCGACTCTACCAACTGACCCACAGCCGCCCAAAAGAAGTGGGTATTCTCTTACATTTTCCCCAAAAGGTTTTTTTCAGTGGCCCGTCCAGCAGAGGGTAAATAATGGCCATTAATCCATGGTGTGAATCAGAGGAGATTTAGATGTGGGCATACCCTATGGAGACTAAAAAATAAGTATGTATACACTGTATACCTCCGTATACCATGTACTACACCACTGGTGATGTCACCACGTCCGCGATATAACTCATTCTTACCAAGAATTACAAATCTATCTTCACTTGTGTAAATAATGACCCAACCTACTCAACTACTGTAGATGATGTGCAGCAGTAATTTGAGTATACTTATGTTAGGTGGGAAGAAGAAGAAGAAAGAGGAAGAGGAGGTAGATAAATAAGAATTAGAGGACCATCATCAACAGTATAAGATGATCATTATGCATCACCAAGGTCTTCATTTCCAGCTCTTTCTACCAAACATGCTTATACTGAGTCACCCAGAGAAAATGGAAAACCTGAAGAGGCTTCAAACTAGTCCTGCTTTCATGTTATGTGCTATAGGAATAAATAGAATAGAACCACCTGGAGAGTCAGTCAACACTTTGGAAAACCACTCCCCAAAGTTGACCTCTTATTATGCAGAAACATGGCAGATAAAAGTAAATGTTGGGTGGATAGTAAGACATTTACAAGTCATTCATTTTTTTCAGGTGTTATATGCACACTAGTATTTGGTTGTAACCATTAGTTCACTTTGACGGCCGAGATGAGATGGAAAATCTTTTAATTGTATTTAATTATGTCTGAATGACAGACCAGAAACAGATAAAACAGTGTTGTTTAAAAGCTTTGAGCAATACAATTCAACACATCTTCTTTATATGTCAATTGTTGTTTCCACATGAAGACTTCAAGCTCATGAACACACTGAAGTTCATACCCTGTTTTTCATTAAAGTCAAACCATTGACTTTCCAACTCCAGGAAATCTGAGAAGCACTTGAATGCAGCACAGACTTAACCCAGGTGGCCTTTGATAACCCCTATCCCTGCATATAAAGGCAAAAGATGTCATGTGTGATGGGTTATATGTAATAGAAGGCACACACAGCATTACCATGCACTGACCAAAAACTACTGTGTTGTTCATTCTCTGTGTGCATAGAAGGAACTATCCCAGTGTGTGCTATCATGCTTATAATGTGTCTGTAATCCACACAGCCTAATGCCTGGATTACTACGCATCCTAAGGACACACACAGCTGAAAGTCACAAGTTAATATGGTGACTCGTTAAACCCAAACACCATTACGTTTATATACAGACGAAAATGTTGGTGATATGGGATGCTGACTGTACTGACAGTAAGTCCAGTTCACCAGTTATCAGTCCCCTAAGCTGATCAGATGTTACTATTGATTATTGATGTTTATTAAGTGAGTTCTTCTGATCTCAGAATGAACATAACAGTAACCTCCTACAGTGTTATGGAGTTTACATCCCGCACATCAGGTAGGCCAGAGCTCTCTGTTCCCTCTAGAGGTATCCTCCAGTATTTACAGTTTTTACAAAACACTCAAGGCTGGAAAGTTGTCGTGAACACGAGGTCAAACAGCAGGTGTGTCTCCGGCCTCAGTGTGAAACTTTGTGCTGTTGTCTTAGTATGACTATTCCTGATAAAATAAAGCTTAACTCAATAATTTAAACGCCTTAACTTTCTAGTGACTGCCACTCAATCTCAGCCTTTAATAAAACTACGGTCATAACTTTGCATAGTACTTGTGACAACTACAGAAAGAAATCCTGGCTGAACATGGCTGGTCAGTATATTTTAGACTATGTATCATTAAACTATACTCAGAACACATGACTCATGATTCATAATGATTGTTTAGAGTTTAAACATGAAGCTCCTATGTGAGAATAAAATAAAAATAAAAACATGCTGCTGCCACTGAGGCAGCGACATCAATCAGTCAGCTGGTTTATATGTATCCAGTGGTCTGTACCAGTTTATACAGAAACTTTATTAAGTGAACAC
Organism: Labrus mixtus; assembly: GCF_963584025.1. Lineage (NCBI taxonomy): Eukaryota > Metazoa > Chordata > Actinopteri > Labriformes > Labridae > Labrus > Labrus mixtus. Next base: position 5,754,655 of record NC_083616.1, on the reverse strand, counting down.
GGGGGGTTTGTGGTATTAAGACACTGTGACATTAGCAGTTAGGAATAGACAGAGTGGTGAGGACATTCAGGACGCTGGTCAGAGAAGACCTCGAGGGGACAACTGAAGTAAAAAAAACAACACTACTAAAGAGCCCAAATCCTGTAGGGTTCACAGCAGCTCAGGCTGGTTTTCGTTTGGGTGTTTGTATTTAAATGTACCCTGAAAGCCGTCCAGTCCTCCTCAGAGTTTCTCCACAGATAGAGGGTGGGTAGTCCTGGAGGTCCTGGAGGCCCTGGATCCCCTCTCCTACCATCCAGACCTGGGAGACCTTGTATACCCTGGAAGAGACAAAATAAAAGCATGATCAGAAATTAAAACAACACGTAGAAAGAGTGGAAAAATGATTTACTTGCAAAGTAAAAGGGAGTAACAAGCAGAGTTCTTGCTCAACGAAATATAAATCAAACCACAGGTGTGCTCTCCTATGTTATCTGTTATCAATCTTGTTTTTGTTTTTTTAATCAGCCTGGTGTGAAAACAGTCATTCAAAGCTGATGAAGACCTGGACTGCGACCCCTTTGAAAGGTGGGTCTGGTTCAAAGACAGTCAAAGGAATAAGCACAGGATAGCAGAAATTTCCCGTTTGCAAAAAATTCAAAAGCTTATAAAATCCATGTCCTTGAAATAGTCAGAAAATAAATCTAGACAGATTCACACCAATGTTTGATAAGGATACAATTCAGATATATCTGAATGATCATAAGTCTTTTTAGATATGGAGTGCATTAGAGGGCATATAACTTGAGAGTCCACTGCCTCTGTGTGCACTGCTGTGGTTTTGCCCAGATGACAGCATGCACCATACCCTACTGGTACCACTTCTGAAGTGTAGCGCAGGGGAGCACAGCCCCGAGCAGCTTGATTCACAGAGTCAAAACATCACTGGAGAACTACAAGATCACATGGTAAAAAAAAGAGAACAACATACACTAAAACTAATTCAGGTTGCAACCTCAATAGAACAGGACATCACACACCCACTGAACACTCACCTCGCCCCACTTCCCTCAGGACGAAGGTACAGAGCACTAAGGTACAGAAAGGCTCGCCTCGGGAGGAGCCTCATGCCTGCTGTAATAACGGTCCTGAACAAAAGGCCTCGCTGAACAGGCCAGAATGGGAACTCTTGACTGTTGTCTAACTCTGTTTGTTTGTGCTATTCTCTGTTTTTCTGTGTATAAATGTTCTTTGGTGGGACTTGTCTGTTGGACAGTAACGGTGCTGTGAAAAAGAATTTCCCCTCGGGGACAATAAAGTCTAAAGTCTAAAAAAGGTTACTGTGCCTTTAGGAGGTTGATTTTCTGTTCACTTTGATCACAGCCGACTATGATCAGACGCTCTTATGCGTTCCCCTGTCTGACTTCCTGTCCAGAGGTCATTTGTTCTGTTCAGCTTGACGTGTAATGGAAGCAGCTCCGTCAGAAAAAATGTGGATGAGGCAGTAACTGAGTTTGTAGGGACTTGGGTTGGAAACTGTAGGGTGGCCGGTTCAAGTCCCATTGCGGACCAAGTCTGGAAATTGGGTCTGGTAGCTGGAGAGGTACGAGTGCACCTTCTGAGCACTGTCGAAGTGCGCTTGAGCAAGGCATCGAATATCCAACTGCTCAGGTTCTCTTTCAGGCACAGCCCCTCAACTCTGATATCGCTCATTAGTGCAAGAACAAAGCATCCTGTTTGTGCATGTGTGTGTATTCCTGGTCCTTGTCTGTGTAGTAGCATGTCCAACAACAGAGTGAAGAAACTGATTTCCCCTTGGGGATTAATAAAGTTTGTCTTCTACTCCTTCTGAATAGATTTGGTGTGTATTTCTAGAGGAGCAGAGCAAAGTGGAACACCTCTGAGACGTGTCCTGTGTAAACACGAGGACTGACTAGAGTGGGCGATATCACCTCCAGAGGGCGCACTGCAGACGGAAAGTGCATCCTGTGGAATCAAGAATTACTCAGAAAAGACAGTTTGGGCTGTTTTAAAAGTGATGTGATTGTGTTGTTGGTGCAGCAGAGCGTTCTCTGCAGGATGGAAAACAAGTACAAGAAGTATTACTTGCTGTAAAAAAATCTAAACTGGTGAGACTCTACTCACAGCAATATACAGTTTATCAGAATGTGAGATTATTTGTCATCTGTAGAGATCAGACAGGTTTACAGAGTTAGCATTTTCCTCAGTTAACTGAGTAACTTAAAACTTATAATATAGTCCTGTTAAATTTTTAAATCTAGAACTTGAAACAGGATGGGTACACACTTTCACGTGCACTTCTTACCTTGTCGCCTTTGAATCCCATGTAGCCTTCCCTCCCAGCACATCCCTGTAAGACAAGGCATTGAGATATTTTAGCCTCATGTATACAAGTTGTGGTCTGCACCCTGCCATTACCTGCGGTGTGATGATCTGAAAAAAGAAAAGGTCACTGTTGTCTATCCAGGACATTATTAATGCAATGTGTTTCAAGCTATCTCTCTACCCTGCAATTTCAAAGAAAAAACCAGTATGAGTCAACCTCTCTTAGTTTGATGCAACCACACTGTTTGTAGAGAATAACCCAAACCTCCACTTACCAATATAATACAGGCCTTTTACAGAGCGGTCATTGAGGAAATTACATAAACTACTCGAGGGAAACTTTCTGTGTTGAGAGAAGATATTTTGGTATCACCAGAGAACAAGAGCTCTATTTGTTGGATATTTTTCCTCAAGTGAACTCGGATGTTTCCTTCGAGGGAAATTAAAGGAAATTAAGTTTTTCTTTTTTTAACCCAGGCCTTATTTTTCTCATGTTAGGGTCTAAATGATTATTAGGAACAGTAAAGTTTTGGGTTTGCTGCAGTAGATTGCTGCAGAAAATCTATCAAGTGTGCCACATGTTACACAGGGAGAGACACTGTTTCTTAGTCAACAGACAGGATCAGATTGTTATTCTAAGTGGCTTACACAAATACATAAAGGAACCCTTCCTGAAAAAATCATTTTTTCTTAAGATAAGAATATTAATATTATACCAGAAACAGCTCTTACATCGATCTTTTTTTAAGCCACCAGACTCCATTCACAAAAAAACATTATTCACCATCAAAAAACAGGAGCTGCTGATTTACAGCAGCTCGATATCATTTTGTATCTTTGATGTTTTAACTGGTTAGTTTCAGATCAAACACAACTTGCGTAACACAAAATTACTCAATCAAACTAATCTGTTGAAGCAGAGGTGGACCACACACAAATAATATGCTTGTTGATTTTTAAGTTTATACATTTCGTATATATATATATTATGCAGGTTTGTTGCATGAGGACTCCAGGAAGAGTAGCTGCTGCATGTGTGGCAGCTAATTGGGATCTTAATAAAGGAATAAAGACACTCAAGTTCTGAGAGATACAATTGCTATTTTTGTCAATCTGGTCAGGTGTCTCTGAAGTGAGCATCTTAATGGTTGTTTCTGATTTATAAAAAATCTTAAGGTGTAGCTCTTTATGAATATTTTCTGTATCAATGTCCTGCTGCATAAATTACTCACTAGAGCCCTTTTAATTAATCTTCCTCTGATAGGAATCCCCAACAGGCACCCAACTTTACAACTCTCTGAGTAAGGCTTTCTAAAAAATAATTAGTATCCAGCACTTTCAGGAAATTACTTGACCTTTTCAAAGTTTCAGTTTAGGGCTGTATAGATGTAAAGATAGGCACCGGTCTCCCCCTCTGAGATTATAGCTACAGTATGTCTGATTTCGGGGGCAGCATCTTTCAAGGTGCACATTCAAAGACCAATCACATCACAGCTGTGTCAAAGGCTGACCTATTTCAAACCTCCCTCTAATTGCGTCTGACAAACGCTTCTTCCTTTCCCTCGCCAACGCAGGATCAATCGGTTGAATCCTTCTTGGCTCAACATATTCTGAGATTTATTCCATGCCAATTCAAACTATTGGCGAACTTCAAGCGGCTGATCAATGACACTTTTAAAAGTAAGTCATTGGTTTTACTTCAATCAAAAAGCTGCCAATATTAATGAAAAAAAACTGGCTCTTAAACTTTTAATTTCCTTTAAACTAATAGGTTACGTTCTGTGCTGTTAGCTAGGTTAGCTAGATCTGGTGCAGCTGTTGTGGTTGCTAGGCGACAAGGGCAATTTTTTTGAATAAACTAAATGTTAAAAGCGGGGACAGTTGGTGACATGGAATCCTCCATAGACAAAAAGACAAGATATGAAGGGTCCTGTGTTACATGGTTATTATCTTGTATTTCTGTTATTTATTCCTGAAACATTTGAATTCAGGTTTCTTAATGTTTAGAAAGACATGCTTACTCTTCTTCCCTTTGCTCCTCTTGGACCAGACAGGCCTTTGTGGATTCTGTAGATTTTCTGGTCCAATCCGTAGACGATGTTTCCTGTCCCCGTGACAGGTTCAGATGATAGTGACTCCCTGTGCTGCACACTCAGATCCTGCCCTTCAACCTTGTTGCTTAAAAGTCTGTTTGTTCCGACATCTTGAACATCTTCCACCAACGTTATCATGTTCTCCTTTGTCAGGGAAGTAACATTGTTCAGTTTCACCTCAGACATTTGTGTCTCTGAATCAGGGGAGCTTAAGTCCACAACAGTATATAAAGCTGAGTCTGCAGAATTTCTTTGGATGATATTTTCTTCTAATGTTTTGATGCTTGTGGACGAGTCGATGTCGTGAAATCTTCTGTCTTCATTTTTAATGGCCGACAGGATGTAAGGTTCCTCGACGAGCATGAAAGCACGCTCAGCAGGATCTTGGTGGGTGGAGTCCTGAGGGTTTCTCTCCGACAGGTGAGCCTGAGAGGAGAGAGACAGGAGAAAACTGTAATAAAAAAGATGCATCATAAACGGCATCACATGTTCAATCCTGGAAATAAAACAACAAAAAAGGATTATGCTGAAGAGGCAGAACATCTCTTACATTCAAGAAAATCAAGTGTAATGAGTTATTGTGTTAAACAGTAAATCACCATAGGGTCAATATACTCTCTGTGTTAAAGGGGGGGGTTCGGGATGGTTTTTTTTCTTTAAGGCTCATCTGTAGGGGAGAGAAGGGTTAATCTCGATTTCCTCCCTAAACCCTGAACCCTTACTGCCCCGATTGACATCACCTGGAGAGTGATTGAGTGCACGAGGCTGCAAGGGCTTGAAATGAAATGGTTTAATAGGAATGGGTTATTCCCTCACACTAAGTCTGCAGTTATGCCCACTTAAGGGCAGGGTGAGTTAAGGGCTCGAAAAGTCAGCGAGAGATCCCTCATACTTCAGGATTTGACAGTGGGACAGCACTTAGCCCTCACAGATTTAGTGGGACATCAAAGTCAGTGTGATTGGGCCTGATGTGTGAGTGGCTTGAGGGAGCTGTGCCAGAGTTGACACAGGTGAGATCTGTTGGCTGATTGTGCTCATTCTCTCTTTCTTTGCAGTAGCATGCAGGAGCTGGGCAGAGACACACTTTTACAATCTATGAGACACACACACACACACAAGCCTGAGCAGCACGCTGTACTCCTGGCTGGAGGAGCATTTTCTGTTGGGACTTTTGATAAAGAGAAGTGAATAAGCTATAGAAACACAGAGCCAGTTATGTGAAGATTTGTTTATGTTGTTTGATAGTTTGTGTGTGTGTGTGTGTGTGTGTGCGCAAAATTAAAGAATCTAAATACCAAGTAGATGTAGATGTGTGCATCTGTTGTACTGAAACAGAACCTAGAAGCAGTCAACTATTTCAGAGGGAGAGAAACAAAAAGGACTGCTGCACACATTTCATCAGAATAGACATTTAAACAGAATCCAGATTAAAGACTCTTTCTGTGCAGAGCTCATATGTTCTACCAGTTTTTACCAACAAAGAAACACAAAAACTACCAGCATTCTTTGAAAACAAATGAAAAAGTTGTTTTAATTGCAGCTTAATAAAGAATTTTGGAAAAGTCTTTGATGAATGTATGATGAATGATGTAAAGTCAAAACTTTTCTGAAATAAATATTGAAACATTTTGAGTATTTGGTGAAATTTGTCATTACACTGTCAAATCTTTAAAAACGCTGGATCTATTTTAACAAACACATACAATATGCATTCATGTGAAAATATTAATATATAACTAATGCAATGGAAAAATAATGATGATGTCGATTTTCAGATGGCGATTATCTTATTGGCTGGCTCAACTAGTGTTTATTTTGCCACTAGATGGCAGTGTTGTAATCTACAACATAAACACACAGGAATCATTTAGCACATATTGCATACTAAAAACTAAAAACACTGATCTCAGTTGAGATTCATGGAGGCCTAAATTAATGAATGAATGAGTTTCCAGTGATCAAAAGTACATGTCATTTCATCATTTTATCGAGATCTTGAGAAATAAACTAGTTATCATGGGAAAGCCAGCGTTGTCGTCTCAGATTAAGCATAGAAATGATTTAAGATCTCGAGAAAACAGCTAGAAAATGACTTGCTATCAGGGAAGTAAAACAAAATGTATGGATGTTTGTTGAAGAGTTCTGTAAATTTGAGCAAAAGATGGAATTGAATAAGCACGCTCAGGCTCGACAGAGCGTAGACCCTTTGGACACTGTAAAGAAAGTGACAAACCGTTGATGCCTTTCTACAAAAGAAGCTCAGATTCCAACATTGGGCTCCAGAAAATAAAAGCACCATGCACATGTGCTGTTATAAGTCAATAATCGGGCAGCTGCATGGCTTTCGAAGTAGGTCACTGATACAAGTCTGGAGCTGATAGACTTCAAAGACCATCTGATGCAAAAATGAGAAAGACAGCGGTGCTCAGCTGAGAGGCACGAAGAGGAGGCTGAATACAGACACAGTACAGGCACAAATTCCCCGTATTCACCGTCACACAATGTTTCCTTTATCCTGGACAAGCTGCCATTATTACTGCAGCTCTCCCAGCCTGCAGACACTTGATCGCTCTGCACCTGAGCCTGTTTGTGCAGCTAATCTCCCCAACACGGCCGGTCACTCTGACAGACTGAGACCACTGTGCTGAGAGAATCAAAAAGCAACGCTAAGCTCAATCACTCAAAAACTAAAGACCCTACACAGTGCTTTTATAGAGATTACATAGAGCGACATATGATCACACTTGCTTTATACTTTATATATTTTCATTAGATTAGAGAAAAAGAAGCAAGGGGGGGGTGGGGGGTGAAATCAAAGCTTAAGTGGCAAAAGCTGCAGTTCCTCCACTGTCCACTTGAGGCTGGCTGAAAAAGTGAGTTAATCCCCATTGAGCCCATTGTTAACACGACCAACCTTACAGCAGAAATAAACATGTTTACAGCCTGGTACAATAAAATGATTTGTTCTCTATAGGTCATTTCTCTTCTCATGCAGATTGTGGAGTGAGGTGGGATTACTGTTTTAACTTTATTAGTGCTTCATGTTGAACCTAGTTATGGGTTTGGCCTCTTTAAGTGACAGATGGGCGCTGCTAGCTGTGTGCTCAGTGTCACCTCAGCTGATTCAGTCACTGAACTGAACATCTTTGCCTTGTTTGTAATGATGGTACAAAAGTAATGCCAATATCAGACAAATATGGCTTGCTGTGTCCTCAATTCAAATACCAGTTTTCTTAGTGTGTCTGCTCAACTCCACCACAAAAAACATCTCAATTGAGCGTATCATCCAGCTAATGAAAAATCCTTGGGAGTTTGACTCTATTCTTTTTTCCATTTACAATTTGCCAATCCTTTACAGTTGTTCAATGTGGTCACTTGTACGAAAATACACCACAGTGACGACTTAACTTTGCTCTGAAGCACATATCTCAAATGGTTTGAAATACATTGACTGACGTCATTGTTGCTAGTTCCAGTTATATGTTTATGGTGGGGACTAGTCATCACCAGAATGACTAGTCAGTTAAAGAATTATTAAATATGTTGGCCCGAGATGCTGGTCAAATGTTATGCTCAAACTGTAACGCAGCCACCCACCACTAGTTGGGGCTGTACAGCAGAACCAGCCAATGGGCCTTCTCTCTTCGCTCTACGGGCCAGATACAAACAAGCACAGTGAAGGGATACCATTTCACAGACCAACAGGGGTATGGCAGTACTTTGATCTAGAAAATGGAGATTAAGTTGCATGTAGGCTGTGTCAGGTTAAACTAAGCAATGTGTATCCACATTCAGTCCAGGCATGTGGACCAAAGGCATGTGGTGCTAGAACTGCTAACATTAGCAAAACTATTCAAACCATGTCCAGAGTATTTACCCACAGATGCTGTGAACCACGACTTAAGCCTTGTTAAATAAACTGTGCTGAATTTTGACTGTTTTCTCTTTATTTTCTTAACTTTAGTCTGGTAAATCTGAATTTAATTATCTGTTTAACTGACTGGGAGATTATTTACTAGGAACAACCCTAGTCTATGGTAGTAATGCAAATGAGCAACATTGCATTATAGAAACAGAAATGTAGGACCAGCCTTTTTGGAGTTTTATACCATTTAGGGCATGCCTGTTTGGTTTGATCTGGTCTAACAACCAGACCCTGGTCCCTGTGTTTTGTAGTGCCTTATCAAATTATTAGGGCTTTCACACTTGCAGAAATCTCCTGAAAAACTCCTGATATTTGCAGGAGGAGCTGTATGTATGAACACAAACTGCCAAATGTTTCACTCAGACTTTACTAGGATTTAATCCTGAGATATCACCCAGTGTTTCCCCTACCATTATATTAGGGGGGCGGCCCACCCCCCAAAATATTCTCATTATAGCGTCGTATAGCCGTCTCTATTGCTTCGTCAGCCACTTCCGTTTTTTTCTACGTTATGTCTTTCCCGTCTGGAGACCCCCCGCCCTCCCTCCCCTTCTCCTGTCTGACGTGGTTAGTCTCCCGCTGTGAGGTGCATATGTGAACAGCCAGGTCAGGAGAACATCAGGAGGAGCAGTCCTCCTGAAATTCTCTAGATATTTTCAGGAGTTTCAAGATTAGAAAACAGCTAATGACTGAAGCATAACAATCATTATAGTTTAGTGAAGATAATAGTCCATATAAGATCATGTTAGCAACTGGTGGTTGGCTGGTAGATCGCAAGTGTTAAACAGGAAGAATAGGAACTTAGGGAAAACATGTTTTTGAATATTGAATATTTTTTCTTAACATGGACAAAATAACTTACTCTTAGGTTTTGAAGGCAAAGTCAAACGTTGGCTGATTATAATTCTGTTGTCACTATATTATTCTACTGGAATGTTCTTTTACAACAGTGGTCTCTTAAAAGAAAACGTTTGCTAAAACATGTTTAGCACTCATGATCAATCATTTTTAGTTCATATTGGTCAGGCACTAATGCAGACATTGAAGAAAGTATTGTAAACTATGGAGCCAGAGCGCCCTCTGCTGGACATTATATGAGGACACAAATTGTTAATCACTCTTAGTATTGTTTACTGCATTAAATGTTCTATAAAATAAGTTTTCATACCAGTGAATTTTGGAAAACAAATACTGCAATATCGATGTATCTTGTGACCGGCCCTTATCGGCTTAGTAATATTGACAGACCAATAAAATGGTTAAAATCTGATTTCTATAACAAAAATGATCCTTTATCTTATATACAGTATATTTACTTATGGTTATGAGAAGTGAATGCAACAACTGTCATTATCTCTCTTAAATCACATACAGTGTATACCACATGTACGTTAAAAAAAAAGTTGAATTGAAGAAAACTTAAATGAGGTATGAGTAACGATAAATTAAGTTTAAGTAAGGAAGGTGGCTGATGGGAAAACAAATCCTCTCATCTGGGTCTATACATGAAGGATGGTTTTGTGGAGGGTTTTTTTCTGGAGGAGGGTCGTTCACAGCGCTGCGTGTAGACAGCTCAGAGCGAGGTCAGCTGGGAGGTCAAGAGGGGGTATTAACATCTGAAGTCTACGCGTTACCCTCACATTGTTATTTTGCCTGGACGGAGAATTTCCGGCTCCAAAGTTTTCACTTCAGCTTACATGCTCTCGCTCTGTGCGTGCAGTTAAAGATCATCAGAGAACATCTGATCAGAGCACAAAAAAAAAAAATGCACATGTGACTGCACATATGTGCTGGCAGAAAGCAATGTGCTTCATATGGATTGATTTAATCAGGCTTCAACGAATACAGGGCGTTTACAGGTTTACAGTTGGCCACAGACGCTAAATTAACTCCTACGTCATGACAAGAACAAGAGAGTAACTTTTGATACATGATGGAGTACAAAGTTCACAACAAAACCCCAGCAAACTGTCTTTTTCATACACATTCATATACTTCACCTACCCTCTGTCTACCCTCATACTGTACATACCTGATCTGTCTGCTGCCCATCCACAGCTAGTCCCATGTTGAGAGGGTCCTGCAGCCAAAGGCAGCCCAGCACGCAGGTTAACATAATCCACATGTCTACAGCATGTCCTCACTGCAGCTGTGCTCGTGTCAAACAGAGTCCACAGGCCCATATGCAGCCCCTCTGGTCCTGTGAGAGCAGGAGCTGCAGGCTTTCCCCTCCTCCAGCTGGACCTCACAGAGCCACACCCAGGACTCTGAAGACACACACACACACACACACCACACAGCGCACTGCCACACCCCAAACATCCCAAGTCAGCCCCGAAGGAGGACCGATGCTTATCTGCTGTGTGGAGAGGAAGTCTCCTGTCACATCAAAGCCTGGTGATGTTGTGTTATCTCCATAGAAGGATTTTAAAACCCTGCTGGTGCCTTTCCATAAAATGTACAATCAAATAATCCATGGCTGACAGCAGGATCAAAAGGTATGCTGGTCATGGTAAATAGAACAAAACTCAACAGAATGACATCAACATTTCTTATATAAGAATACTGTGCCACAAATTAATTAATGTGAGTAGTCATAATACCAAACATCTAAAAAAAGTATACAAATTAATTGAACTGTCTGCACATAGACCTGCTTCTCTTAGCGATTTGTACCGATATTTTTAATCAGTGTTACAGGCTTTCACTGAGTTCGGCACATCTTGCTCTTAGACTAATAAAGAATCAAGAATGCCGGAAAGTTGATGAATGACTGGAGGTGGGAATGTCAGGGGACTCATGATATGATACTTGTTACATGGCTCACGATAATGATCATATCAAGAACAGCAACTCTGGGATACTTGATATATTGCAAGACAATCATATCACCATGCATCACGATATCGGATAGATTGAAGACTATAAGACACCTCTTAAAGGAAAAGTGCAGGATTAATGTATTCAATCACTGCAACCTGTGTCAGTTTCTCCACTTATCATGCTTCTTTCTTTTCTTCACCGTCCGACATTATGCAGCTGTATCTCGACCCGGGCCGTCAGCCAAGAAGACCACAGACTCCACACATGGGGTGCACACACCAACTGCTCGGCTACTGGCGCCCCACCATAATTATTTTTAAAATAAACATTGATTTGGCCCTGGTGATATGATAATTGTACCACACATGTCAGGAAAACAATATTATGTCATAACACCATTTGCCTTTATTTCATAGGACAGTGGATAGAGTAGGAAACAGGGGAGATAGAGTGGGGAATGAGATGCAGGAAAGGAGCCACAGGCCGGACTTGAACCTGGGCCTCCCGCTTGGAGGGCTATAGCCTCCTAAATGGGGCGCGACCTAACCGCCAGGCCATCTGCGCTCCATATATTCCCTCTATTCCATTGAAGAAACTACAGTACGTCATTTTCCTGGTCAGTCCCACTTTACCACATATTCCACTTCATGAAACATCAACCATGTGACGATGTGTTGCTGATGGTTGAATAAGTTAAACTGCAGAAGATCTGAAGTTTGTTAAACCTGAAGCAAGTTTCAAACTGAAGTGCACAACAATTGGTTTACAAAGAAAGGACTTAGGCTGAAAAACGTATGACTACACTTTCTTTATGCCTGCATGTCTTTTTCATATTCTATATCGCTGGAACAAAGACTCCAAGGTAGAGCCTGACTGATAAATCTGCAACATTGATATGAAAATGTACTTACAGAACATACAGTATATTGCAGAGAACAGTCTTTAAAATGAATTCATCGCACAGTTTGTCCCATAGACAGGAGGATATTAGTCTGCATGGTTTACAATATTCTCAGTTCTGTGTGCAGCTCATGTAGCAGATCGTGGCCCGATCTATAAGTGGTTAACTCTGGTTAATGTTATACTCTCTTTTCTAATGTTATGAAATGTCAATTATCATAAAGGCTGAAAATGTCACTAACTCTGCCTCCTTTTAGCTATGAATATAGCCTCTCTAAAATCAGTACCAGTTTCAAACCTGCAATATCATCAGTGAGCTCTACTCCATTCTCTTTTTGATGTTATCATCAGAACAACTGATTCGAATCAATTTGGTCTAAAAGCTTGAAGTAGCCGGGATATCTGAATGTCTGATGTCAGCTAAACTGTTTCCTTTCAGAAGGTTTCCACATGCTAGCTTGTGTCAGAAAGAATTTGATAATTTCCCATAGCAATTTATTGTCAGAGTGATTACAAGTGGTCTCCTAAAACCACATCAAAACTCTGATGATCTCACTGCGGGGCGTTTGATTTATGCAGAAGCACTACAGAGGCGACCTACAGCAGCTTCAATCAAACACAGTGAGTAGGGGGATCGTCAGAGGGGCTTGAACGGTGGTCACAACATCCGCTTTACAATTGGAGCGAGGGGACCACATTAAGACTGAATGAGGTCTTTCATAACTCTGCTATATATTGTGTTAAAGAGTGAAACCCCTCAGCAAATAAACAGCTTCAAGTCCCATCACAAAATAAACACAGTGGAACTACGATGGAGCCGACAGATCTATAGGATAACTCTGTCAAACCAGCCATGCTAAGTCCTCTGTACATATATATATATATATATATATGACACATGTGGTTTCGATTAGAACTCAGGATCAGGATGTGATTGGTTTTCTCAGCGTGTGAAAAGGGCAGCTTACATCAGACTGTATGTGTTGCTAACATGGTTGTCTTGTTTGTTGTCTCGCGTTCTGTATTCAGCTAAAGTTGGTTTCACTAAATTACAGGCCACGGGGTTAATCTGAGGTCTGAGATGATACAGCATGCTCTGCCAATTGAACAGCGCACAGACATCTTGGATATGGTACAAACACAAAACATCAGCTCCACTTTAAACCTGAACTTTGAAGTTGATTTTCCCCAAGCAGCTGGCTCAGAGTCACAGTCAAAACACTGTTCATGTTCTCACAGATCTGCAGTGTATGTGTTGAGTTTTTTAATCTTCCTGCTCTGCATTTATTTGGCTGCCGTTATGATGGAGGCCTGCAGGGTTCATTCTGAAGGTGAACTGTGTCTGTGGAGTGTAAAATGTAACATTAATCTTCGAATGACCCTACAGTTAATGAAAGCATTTTATAATATAAAAAAAGAAAGAATCTCCTGAGCAGCCACAGGATTTGCATGATCTAGTTGAAAATGATCTAAAAAGGTATAATAAGTAGAATTTTATTAGAATGATTACATACAAATATCTAAATTTATAAACCTATGTTATATATATTCTTTTGTTGAGTACTCACATTACCTCAAATATTTCGAACAGTTTTCAAAGCAAGAGAAATACATAATTACAGTAAGACCTTTTTTCAGAATAATGGAGGATATAAGATTTGTAATTCCTAGTTTTTATTTGACTGTGAGAAAATCTTTCCATGTCTAAAGAGAGGGTGATTTTGGTGATGATTTTTTTTAACATGCATGATACCAAAAAGACCTGGGATGAATTCTGTCATAAAGATTAACAGGACAGCCTCAAAAGAAGAGTGAAGTGAGTCCAGGTGGATTTACCTTCTTGTTAAAGCCTGGTTTGGCTCTTCTCGTCTATGAAAGCTGTGTAAAAAAAAAAAGAGTTGAGCTGTTTTCAACCTCTCTGACAGACCCTGTCTAATGTCTCCACGTCTCCGCTGTGATGGCAGAACATTTACTGACAGAGGGCTGCAGATGAGAGCAAACAATTAAGATCTGTTGAATGCCTTTTCAAACAGGTACAGTACTACTCAGCAAACCTGAGCAATAATATAATTAAACAGCATGTAGACCCAGTGCATTAGGAAACATCAGAACCTGCAGCTCTGCTGACTTCACTCCAAGCCGCAACCTCTGGTGTTGGAAAATAAAATGTGGAAGTGCACTTCTTCGAGTGTCCACTTGAGGCTGGCTCCAAGAGCAACGGAAGTCACATACACACCCATTCAAAAAACAGAAATAAAAATGTTTGCAGCTCAAGTCTCAATTGGCACACATTGTGCGGGGGTTGACTTTATTGATAACTCATCAGTTTTGATTTTATGAAGGTTAAGTGTCATTCATAATAAGGCTCGTATCTGACCCGATTGGCAGGCGCGATGTAACGGTTTGTCAGAAGGCTTAAAACCCTCCTCAGCTCCAGCTCCCAGCCTGTTGATAGGTTGACTGAAAGTTAGGGTGAGATCAGCATGGTTTCCAGCATGGTGACCGCCATCGATGGGACTCCAAAGCCCCCTGCAGTAACATATGGGTGACATCACTCAAACTTTGTCCCTTCATATTTATAATCTATGCTTCACACAAATCCTGGGTAAACCCTGCATCTGTGATCCCAAAGAACAACAACTCATGCCGCTCAGTTGAACAGAAGGAACCAAGATAATTCAGTTTTTAGTCTCCCTTGAGTGTATATTTGTCTGCAGAACAGACTGTAGTGTCAAAAAGCATCAGTAACTCATACAAACACTAAAGTGAGACTCTAGAATAAATGCAAACAATAATAGTAAATAGGAATTGGCACAAGCCAGCAGGGAATATGTTCAGCCAGTGTACAAACAATCCATTTTTCAGGTTTTGCAGGATATGTTGGAGTTGAAAAACTGATGGGACTAAGAACGTTTTTTTTGTTCTGCTTCATGAATTTAGATTATTTTGCTTGGTAATAATTTAAGTAATTCAGTGGTTCAAACTGAGGGACTGTTCAAAACGTTGACAAACGCTGCTTGATCTAAAGAGCTGTCTAAGGAGCCACTCACCTTTGCTACGGCTCAAAGTTTGTCTGCAAAACACACAACCTCTCACATCCTAGCTTGTACATATACCTGCACAATGCTGCAGCTCATCAATTACACCTGTGGTTGATTTTTATTTTTTATCTAACATAGCTAACAGCTTTTATATATCAAGTTTTAGACCTTTAGTTCCTTGACAGTACAAGAACTTCTGTTTAATAGCCTTTTACATCTTGATTCTACTGTTGTGTTCATTGCTTCACACCAAAAACAGTCAACCTAATTGAATGTGTCAACATACTGAGCAACACATCCTGATTCTGATTCGTTCCTACCTCTGAGAAAAGCACTAACCATAATCAATCATTTGAAAGCCCCTAAAAGGGTTACTTTTGAAAAAGCTGCTGACCATATGGAGCTTGAAATGCTCATGCATGTGTTCCAATTTGTACTGACAGAAACAGAGAATTTTAGAAATGATGATCCAGACATTTGCACTTAACACTTGCAAATTGGGTCATATCAGTCAGGTCACGATGCCCCTGATACGTCAGCTCTAATCATATGACCTGTTCAAACAGAACACAAACATCATCAACTTTGAAAAGTAGTGGTTGACTCAACATGAATGACTTGTATAAATGGTGATGCCCTTGTTCAGCAGCTTTAGTACAGCGTGCCTGTTAACACTGGCATTTGCATTCCCAGTGTACATGACTGGTTACGTGACATCAAAGTACCACAAAACAGAGACTGCAGAACTCATCAGCTCTTCTCTCATTGGCTGGAGTAAGGTCTTGCACTAACAGCAGCAATCTGTAATTGGTAATGCTCCCTCACAGTTGGTCTGGATGTGAAATAGCTCAGTGTTGTAAAATGCTACATCTGGAAGGCTGATGTCTGACACAGATTAGTGTCCACTTGAAGTGACTGCGTGCTCTTTCCTCTTACGGCACCTTCACACAACAAATGAAGTTCAGTGCAAGTTCAAGTTCAAGCAGGAAGACTGTTTCATACTCATTCGTTCATTAAAGGTAGACTGAAAAGCTTTGTTTTCCTAAAAACTAAAATATAGACTTACACTAAAGTAAAGCTGCTCAATCATCACCCAGGGACCTCCATACATGTGGTAGTGACTGTGTCTCCAGAGACCCTGTCCTCCGCCTGGATTTTGAAGTTTTAGGTTGTTTTGGTTGACTTGGGACGTTTCTGGGCGGGGAACTGGTTTGTTTCCCCCAGCTAATGACAGCTCGCAGGTGAGTTTATGAGTGGATACAATTCAGGGATTGGACGAGATTCAAACCAATGAATATGACGTGGGATCAAAGAAGAGGAAATATAATCATAGTGAGGCGAAACTCCAAGCGGATAAAGCTTGTTCCATAATGAGGGTGAACCGCAGAAACAGAGTTGGCCTGCTCTCAGTTGGACAGGCAGGCGCCAAACACCGGAAGTTATCTTGTGCTAGATTATTGGCTTTTGCATTGCAACAAATGTAATAGGCCTCCTCAGGTAGCTTGCAGTGTATCTACAGGTATGTGAAGTCCTGCAGTGTGTGTGAGCTTCTGGTGGTGATGAGCCCAGGGGGAGGGGCCCAGTTTGACACCCCTCTATCTCTATCTTGTCCTGCTCGGGTGTTCAGATGTGGGCATTTACTGTTTTAAAGCTCCTGTCAGGAACTTTCTGACTGTGTCAGTTTGCGACGCCTGTGGACAAAGTGGTACTTCTGATTTCTTTAGTGATCTTGTTCTTTAATGTGTTAGCCAAAAATCCCATCCTGCTGTCTTTAAACTGTCAATCTCATCATCTCTGCAAATATTTGCGCTGGAAAATGTCTCGTCGCTGAAGGCTGCTGTTAATCTCCTCGCCTGGCGCCAACCCTGCAGCAGCATTTACAAACATTAAAAATAAGGATGTTGAAATAATCAATCATGTCACTGAAGGCCTTGTTTGCTTTTTTAGCTCATAAAGACATATCAATATTAATTTCAATCTGTTTCATAACCACATACAAACTTATCACAGAAGTACTCAATCAACCTGATTTCCAAAGTCTGAATTCTCTATTGACCAATCACCATGCAGCTGTCAATTTTAAATCTGTTCTTCAATACATGAAGACGACTTGATGGGGTATAATCGTCAAAGACAATAAACATTTCTCATCCTTTTCTAAACTTATAAAACAATTAATTATTCACTCATTATGAAGTCTCTCTTTATTGTGATGTCACTCTGCTGTACTGTCGTCCTTAATTTACCATATCAAACAAACGGTAACGTCTCACCTCAGGGCAAAGTTACTAAAACATGACCTGCAGCCTTTAAACTAGAGCCAATAACATCGGCCGATATTAGCATACTAGATGACTATCGTATCGGCAAATTTTATCGCAGGTATAACTAGATTTATTCACCAGTCAAAGAGCATTTCATTTGAGTTTCATTGCATTACACTAGCAGTTCTCTTTCTTCCTAAAAATCCTGTATCAGTCTGGCTTTACTTTAAACATGACCAACATCAACCAAACTAACTTTAAATTACAGCCATGGATTATAAAACCAATATGTCAGCTACCGTCAACAATACTTCATAATCAGAGAGTTGCCTCAATAGCCTCAGTGTTTGACAGTGAGTAACTTCTCCGAACTACGTCCTCTAATTTATTTGGACCAAACTGAATGTGAACAGTAAAATTGTTGACAAAAAGCAGATAACTTAATAAGGAAGTAAACACATCTGAAGAAGACATTTTAAAATCTTTGGGGATAAATAAAGCTTTAACAGAGCTTGTGTGTTTGCTGTTCTGAGGGCTGTATAAGTCGTTTACAGGTAAACATCTTTGTAGCCGGACAGTTTGTGACCTGACTGTCGCACTCTGACCTCTGAAGGGGGGAAAGCTAATAAAACTACAAAGCAACACGACAGACACGGGTATAGAGAGTTAAACAGAGGTCGGGACCCCTGACCCCCGTAAAGGAGCTTTTGGACATTGTTTTTGAAACATCGCAACAAAAACAGCTCACCAGTTTTCAGGTTTCAGTTCCATTGCATCAGAGAGATGTCTGGATTCATGAAGTTGTGATTTGTGTTAGTGTCGCGTCATCTATCAATAATCTGTTCTTTGTGTTATGGTATCCATGTCATCCACATTTCTGAAGACTTGTAGAGAATATTCTAAAGTTTGTTTTCCTCCTCCTTCCTTTTTTTAATAATGACATTAAAGAGACTTTTCCTATTTCCACTCAGTGAGGCTTCCGCTACAGACTGAAACCACCCTGAAAGCAACATCCTCTGAAGAGCACGGAAAGTTGGCGAGCATCGTATGAAGGCGTATAGTGGCAGCACTGAGGATGCAGCTAGGAGGAATGGTAATGAATGAACACAGGGCAAAACCACAATCCTCCCTGAGGGGGCGTTCATCAGAGCGAACCCATCCTTCAGCCTCTGCACGTGCACACGCACTCACATAAATAATGTAGAGAGTGCTGATGATACGAGCCTTGTTTCCATACTGCTAATGCAAAACAGACCTCCCATACAAGCTAATATGAAGACAGAGTGTTAAAAGAACTACAAATCAGTGAAATGTGTTTTCCTTCTGTTATATTTAACTGACAAGAACACACTTACGACCATTTACCTCACCATGTTAAAGCCATTATACAGAAACGTATAGCAACATGAACTGTAGAAGATGTGTGCAAACAGCACCGCCGTCTCCACATGAACCACCCTGAGAGAACATAACTGGATCTATACTCAAATACAAATGTGTGCAATGTGAATAAAAAAAGTCGATCACATCAACACTGCTCTCGCTTCTGACTGTTGACTCACCTGACGGTTTGGCTCCTGATGTGTGGATCCTTCTGCACGGTTAGACGGCTCGTGGGGCCTGACGCCGGAGAGTACTTTCTGAATTAGAAAAGAGAGAGAGAAGGATGATTGAACGAACTCCAACTGATATGTGGTAAATAACAGGAAACTATGACCACAGGTTATCTCAGGGGGGAAATAAGATTAAAAATATAAAATGAAGAAGGAGAAGATGTACTTTATTAATCCTGCGAGGGGAAATTCATTTTTACACTCTGTTGTTGAACATGCTACACACACATCGGCTGAAATACACACACATGCACAAACAGGATCCTATGGACATGCGGTAATAGAGAGAAGTCATAGTGAGGGGGGCTGCCCACAACGAGCGTTTCCTGAGCTGATGAGGGTTCAGTGCCTTGCTCTAGGTCACCTCGGCCGGTCACCTCTGGCACCACTCCAGCTACCAGATTTGATCTGGACTTGAACCGGCGGCCCTCCTATTCCCAAGCCAAGTCCCTACAGACTGAGCTACTGCCGCAACTGAACTTAACCCCCCCCTGAACTCTGCAATGAAAATATCAAGTCAGTACGGACAGTGTTTGTTTTGTTTATTCTAATTAGAGGCTCTGCGCAAGTAGCCGACTAAACCACTAAACTTTATCACCATTGAAAGTCTACAACAGAATTAATAGTTGTTCAAACAAATTATCTTTATATTTTGGCCCTCAATATCAAATATTGTGTCTAAACTGACATGCAGCCCCCCCCCCCCCTGGAACAATCAGGGCCATAGACTGGCCGCAGCCCCAGCTAATGGGCTTTCTCTACTACAGGTCTACTGCCCTGATGTAAACAAGCATTTATAGCGCTTCGTGCTTGGCAGTATTTTGATCATTAGCGTAATGGAGAGAAAGTTGTATGAAAGCTGTCATGTGGACATTAACTTGCAAAAAGGACCTAATAACTGCTATTGTTAGCCATGATCGCAGACGCTTCGATCCTGTCTTTAGTTTTGTTATATAAAAAGACATTTCCTGGAAACATCCCTAACTCTAATTTCATTTTCTGGAGTAATTTTTATATGCTTTATCGTCCAATAATCTTTACAACCAAGGATGAGTCTAGGTAAGATAATAAACTAGGATAACAGAGAAATCAGTTAAAATTGTGTCATTAATGAAAAAATGTATCCGTCTCTTTTCATTAAAAGATGCTAACACACCACGAAAATTTGTCCAAAACAAACCTAAATGTAAAAGATTAAAAAATTAGATTTTTTTAAAATTAGTTTTTGATATATGCTCATTTTCTATGCATAAATAATATTCTGTAATATGAAGCAGAAAAAAGCATTTTTTAAGGAGAGGGCAAAGGTTTCTTTGACAGTTTCTTCTACAACAGCAGTTGATATATTAACGCAATCTGGACAGCCAAAATACAAAACAGTTTGTTGTGACTCTCCTACCCAGAGTTCATCAGAGGTTGTTTGGTTGCAGGCAGGCTGGTGGAGAGTACAGTGGTCTCTGGCAGCGTCTGGATCCCCCATCACAACGCTCATTTGTCTCAGCACTCCCTGAGGACACAGACAGGAAGGAGAGGTCAGAGGTTATACACAGGTCATCCATAGGTAACTTCACCCCACCCCATCCTCACCACCACCACCACACCACATAGACTCGTTCCTCCACTTCATACTTAAGTGGAGGTCAAGAGAGCCAGGAGAGGACATCAATCAAGATCCATGCCTGTCTACGACCCTGACTTCAGCGTGTTTGTATTTGAAACAAAAACTTCATCGACATGATAAATGAGTCCAGTGAGACACACTGTCACAATAGTTCTGGCTTCAATTAAGGTGAAGACAAGTTCTAAGTCACAGC